>NW_020539725.1:58416803-58501980 GCF_003426905.1 Ctenocephalides felis | reverse complement strand
ATATATAAATAACAATAACAATAATAAGAAAATTACCTCGTTTAACAATAGTAGTTTTGTTGAAGTGCAACTGCCACTAAGTTCTCCATAACAAATAAAATAAACCGCGCTAGCATCTTCAGCAAAGAACTGTAGATTTCGAGCCCTAAACTGCAAAACTGAGATCATTCCCAAAAAAACTGTAGATCTACAAGTTAAAACTGTAGACATGGCAACACTGGCTACAATAGAGGAAATACAGCATAATTCAAACTCGCTAACATTTTCTTATTAATTTTTGCTTTACGATAGAGTTAAAAAGTCTTCATGCCTTTTGAACTTGAATCAAGATTAATCAAATATATTTCACACTTTGTAAAAACAAGTCAAATCAATTTATGTAAATTAAGTATAAAATATACAATCCATTTTCCTTTTTAAGTGTGTTACCATTTATGTATACATACAACTGTACTGAACGTCATTTGACACTTGACAGATGCAAATGAAATGCGTTCTTCAATCTTGTCAATATTAAATTGAGAAACTATTATTATAACAATGATGAAATATTGTGATTTTGAAAAGTAATTTAACTTAATTTTATATTGTAGAAATCAATTTATATTTTGTGATAAACAAAATGGCATTGTCTAACGTACTTATGTTGAGCCAAATTGCAGGTTATGTTATTGCTTTGATTTTATCACTGTGCATTCTAATTCCTATGTCTTTACACCATAAAGACTTCAAGTAAGTTAATAATTTTTCATATTAGCAACTTAAAACCTCATGGTAATATTATTGATATATGAATATAACGGATATAATAAACTTGTAGGTAACAATTTCTATATATATATATATATATATATATATATATATATATATATATATATATATATATATATATATTGATGAGCTATTTAGAATCGGGCAGTAACACCAAGTAAAAAAAACTAAAGTAGTTTTGAAATACTTTATTTATCCATACGTTTCGGTCTTCATTTTATATGATGTAGGAGGAAAATAATATAAAGTTATAGAACTTATATATAAATACTTACAGAAATTAATTATACAAAAATACACTACACTATTACACTGTGATAAACCAAGCTATTAATAACTGGAACATTTAAACTAATTATTTTTTGACAATTTTTGGTTACATTCTAGTGTGTACAGATTGACTAACGTCTAGAAACTAAATGAATTGTGTTTACAAATTTTGCGAAAGTGTAAAAAGACTGGCAAACATATTCATACAGATATGGTGGTGTTTTGGAAATGGTCAAGGATTATTTTATAGTCATTGCAAAGCGAATTGTTGTCCAATCTTTTATTTATGGCCCTGTCGTTGTGTAAAGATATATACAGTGGCGTCGGAACCGTGTGGGCTGTGTGGGCTTGAGCCCACCCATGAATTTTGATGGGGGGCCCACCCATGAATTTTGATGGAGGGAATTGTATGAGCGTATAAAAAAAAACGAACCCACTGCCTATCAAAAAAAAAAAAAAAAAACGAGCCCACCCATCAAAAATTTGCTTCCGACGCCACTGGATATATATATATATATATATATATATATATATATATATATATATATATTATATAGTTATTATTATTTTAGTGGGCAATGTCTATTATTTTCAAATGGAACTTGGCAAGAAAAAGATGGCCAATTTGTTGCTGATTGGGCTTCTGGTTCTAATTGCATGTACACCGTTGTAGTGGGTGTCGTAACCTTGTTGATATCTCTGATTCAAATATATAGGTAAGGGCATTAACTTTAAACTCAAGAATCAATATAGTAATTATCATAATTTTGATCTTTAAATAAATATGAATAATAAATGTATGCCATGAACCCCTATATAATTATAACGTTACCACCTACTTTCCGCATTCCTGATTTTTTTAAATCATTCATCCTTTACATTCACTCATCGCTGCTCATACTGTCCGTCTTTTTTATCTTTAATATTTCAATATGAGGAATGTAAAAATATATAAATTTTTATTTAGGATATCAATATCAGCTTACCAGGGTAGTGACAGTCCATTTATATCCGTGCTTACAGATGTTGTCATAAGTCTAGGAATATCAGCCATGTCCTTTATTGCTGCATTAATAATAACATTAGGATTTATTGTCTGGTGTCAAAATATGACTCAAAGATTTCCATCGTAAGTATCAACAAAATCTGATTATGTCAAGCAAAAACTCTATTAATATTTATAATTTTACCTGAGATGTGAAATTGCTGCTGGCCAAGATATAATGAAGTCAGATAACATTAACACAGTAGGATTTTATATTCAATTGGGCACAGCACAGGCAAGTAACAAAAAAAAAAATCCTATATTGTTTCATTGTGTAACAATTATACCTATTATAGTTTGGTGCTTGGGGTTCATTTGCCTGTTGGGTCGGCTTATGTGTATTCGCTATGTTGAAGCTATGCCGTTATCATGAACTAGAGAACATGAGGGCATCAATGTTTAGAGAAAGACAACGTGTCGTTTTTGATGAGGAACAGAAAGATGGACCTAGCGGTTCAGGTCTGGAAGAAAATGTTGATGATAAAGTTTTGATATTAAACCAAGATTAATTTTAAAATAAAACTATTATAATATATATATATATATACATATATATATATATATATATGTGTGTGTGTGTGTGTGTGTAAATATATGTATTTAGTATGCTTGTATGAAAATTTCCTGATATGTCTCACTTTTATTTTTAATAACCCTTATGAATTAAATCACTATTATTTTTCTAATATAGCAGAATATAGAGTTACATAAGCGCACATACTATACTTTATAGGGAATAAGTATGAAAAATGATTGCAATGTTCAAAAAACTTTGAAATTTTGTCATTTTGTAACTCAAATAGTATTTGTCTTAATGTATCTCTTACAATTGTCAAACTATCAAAGGTAAACTAATGTAGACGTGTAAATAATAAAAATAAAATAATGAGAATAGCATTAAGTTATGTAGCAACATACTAAATGGTTGAATTTGTATCTGTATCATAATCTGCGCTCGATAAAGGGTTAATGTGATCATTATGAATGAAGTATTTGTTTTTAGATGAAAATATTTTATATACTTATTTAAATAAAAAAATAAAAATATTTAGTTTTTTATTTTGCCTTAAAAATGATAAAAATGTCAATAGGTTTCAGGTTAAAATTAAAATCGGTAAAAATAATAATAAGAATTTAATCAATGATAAAACTATTTAAAATTAATGAACATCAATTTGGATCAAAACATTTAAAAATTAACTCAATAACATTAGCGATAATAATGTCATGATAAAGAGGACTGAATTCTGAACAAAAACTTTTTTAATTATTATAAAGTTGGCTTCAATATGAGTAAAATAAAATAAAAATAATGGTCCGATCAGCACAACTGGAGATATTTAATCTAACGCCGAGTATGTTCATACAAATTGAGTAATAATAAAATATTATAAATATTTTTAAATTTTATTTATATCGCATAAATATTAAATTATTCTAAATCGAAATCGCAGTTTATTATAATCATCTCAAAAAATATAAAAATACAAAAAAAATTATCAGTAGTAAAAAATCAGTTCAATAATAAGTTAATCTACATTAAAATTACATTCTTAAAATTAATATAAATAATTATTAAATCAATATTTTCATAAATATTTTCACAAACATATGTTTATAATTTTAATCCCAATATAAGAGCTTCATAATTAATGTAATATAATGAAAATACATATTTATAAATTATAATTATAAAATCAATATAACTTGATAACATATTATATAAAATAAACAAAATTAATGATAACTATAATATATACTCAAGTTCATACTTTTTTTGATAAATTCTTTTGGTTAAATAAAATTGGATTTGAATTACTAATATGAAACAAAATTGTTTCTAATATGAAAAGTTGATAAATACTGATAATAAATTTTTAATATTATACTATTGATAGTATAGCGGCCTAGAGCATCATCAAATTTTGCAAAACCTTCTGTCTGTATCAACTATAGAAACGTTCGAAGAATAAAATAGTGTTCTTGAAATTTTGAACTATTCCAATAAAATAAAAAACAGACTCTTTAATATCTGAATATTAAATAATTAACTTTATGTAAATTATGTAAATTCTTAATTAAAATATGTAATAAAATTAACATGAAAAATAGTTGATATTTTACAGAAACTTTTATTAGTTACGTAACAGGCCATTACGTTCTTGAGGCGGTCTGTCACATCTGTTACGTAATATTAACGTGTTAATTACGTTTTGTGGTTTACTGGGTATTAATAAATTACCCAAATGTTTGACCATTTGATATGCTTTAGCTACTATGAAAGTCAGAAAATATTATCATCAGTTTCACATATAGTATTTTACCTGATACTATAAAAATATCGATATTGGGTTCGTTCCATCCGAGCAAATCTGACAGTCCGAAACTGTTTCAAACTAGACCAAACTCTTTCTGATTTTTTTATGGCAGTTGGAAATGGTTTGGTTTGGATACATCCAACGCGTTCGAACTCGGAGCTCACTCGATAATAATAATAATTATTATTTTAATACATATATATATATATATATATATATATATATATGTGTGTATATATTAGACATATTCTAATAAAATATTACTTAATTATCAATGAATTTGTTTTTTAATATTTTCTAGTTATATATCGTTATGTCGCTTTTAATCTAATATTCTACAATATTTGGACTCCTGTAAATTCATTAAATTTTTAATGTTCTATTTGAGATTAAATAACATTATATTTTAATCGTATTAAATTGCGGAGTTTTTGTTTGTGCCGAATACAAACACAAAATGATAGTTTCAAACTCATCGGACTGCTTGATGGAACGCATTACTGATAGTCCGCAACAGTTTGGAATCCGAAATTTTGGATGGAACAGAAAAAAGTGTTCTGCGCATGCGCGGACAGTTCCGGACTGTCAGATTGACTCGGATGGAACGAACCCATTGAGGTCTAGCCTTCTTAAAATTGAATACATTTGATGTTTGGAATATATATATATATATATATATATATATATATATATATATATTTATATATATACCACACCATAATAAATATAAAATGTAATATAACAAATTCATGTACCAACAGTATTTGAATTCTCAATATGCTGATAAACTGGATACTTTGGAGTAAATCCTTCAAAACCCAAGGTTTGTTTGGGATTTTCATTTTCAATTATACTTTTGGTGTGATGGAAACTTTCTTCATAGGTGGGCACTAAAAATTTAAATCGAAAAAATTTGACTAATTTAATTAATCAAATTATTTTTACTAGTTTACTAAATCATGATTTACTAGACCTGCAGGTCTAGCCGTTTCGGAGATACAAAACAAAGAGTGCAGAATATAGCAATTAGATTTTTGGGAGAACTGTGCATTGATTTGAATGATTAAAAAAACATTTCATTTGTACTAATTGAATTTTTACAAAAGCAGGTCCAGCGGTCTCGGAGATCCAGAAAAAAGTTAAGAAAAAATGCCATTCGGCGGTCGTATATATTTCGACAGTATGAATAACAGACATGAATGGGTATCAAAAACTTCAAAAATTTTCCAAGTTTTCAAAAAATATCAGTATTATAAAAATATCCAAAATATACTATTATACTAATATTAATACTATATAAAAAAACTTACAATATTCTTGCAACAAAGGTGCGCTAGGTCCTGGTGTTACATTAAGATTTGGTGGTGAAGCTGGTGCCGTAATTGGATTCATAGCTATCAAAGGTATGGTTCCTATTACTATGGGAAGAGTTATATCCAAATTATCGTACAATCGGTTAACCCTCGCCAGAACCTGTAGAGATAATTCAATAATACACTATACAATGTAAAACAAAGTTGCACTTTTAAAATTGCCCAGTAAACACGCGATGTGACCTAATCTAATAATGGTACTCTCGACATCATGATCAAGATCTCTTTGAACTTATTTCTAAATATCTGAATTTTCTTTGAATTTTCGAAATCGGTTTAGATTTTATATTTACATGATGATTTTACCATGTATCACCTATGAAAAAGAAGGGGCTAAAATTCCTTAAAAATCGATCACTTGATTAATGGATGCCCCCTTACTTGTTTTTTTTTTTAAGAAAATGATGAAGACTTTAAGCCCGTTGAAGTTAATCAGAATAATTTCAATTAAGTTCTATAATTTTACCTCTATTTGATATTTAATATCTATGATGTTACAATATGGCAAGTCAGTCGGTGGCATTGGAGGTAGTTTTACTGAATGTGAGAGATTTGCGCTAGTGTTTCTTTTGACACCTGGCGCAATACTTTCAGAAAGTAAAACTTTTACTTCTTTGGTTCGTTTGTGCGGCGTTTGAAAATGATACTGGATTAACTGTAATAGACAAAATTAAGTAATAAATCATTTTCTACAAAACAAAAGTAAAAAATATAATTCTACAAGGCAGTAAATCGTCTAATTATCAAACGATGTTCTCTTACCTGATAAAGAGAACATCTCAAATTTTGGACCTTAATTCTGCTCCGGTTGGCCACTTCGATTTCTAAGTCAACTTCTTGGCCAGGAACGTAAGCTCTGGTGGGTATCCGCACTGATAAATTCAGTGGACCAGAAAGACCACAGCAGAAGTATTGAGTGTTCTCCACTTGAAGAGGCCACTGTGATTAAACCAAAATTATATAAAATTGAGAAAAATTAAGTGTTGGTGGAGTTTTACCTTAGGGACAGCAATGAAAACTGTCTGATATGAATTAAGCAATTAAAACTAGAAAAAGCAACTTTCAAAATATTGGCGATAGAATTTTGCAATCTTAACATGGCTCATTATTCTTAACGCTTAGAATTTGTTTTGCATATTTCATCGACTTTTTCGAAAAATTCGGGGTGCTCAAATTTTTTCAGTATATTCCCTGTGACCTTAGAAATCTGCTATAAGAATATTTTGGCTGTAGTACAAATACTTTACAAGAAATACGCATTTGAAAATTTTCAATATTTGAAAACAGTGTTAAGCGAATGTCTCAAGAATGGTGAAAGATGTCTTGAATTTTTTTTGACTGATAGATATTTCAAATTCATATTTATATTTCATCCATAAATAAATATCCATAAATAGCAAACATCTATCCCAAAACCTTTAAGAGTTACAAGCGTTCAAATGTTTTTGATGTTAAAATTTTTAAAATTTAACAGTTTTTAGTGGATATCTCGCCATTGGTAAGGGGCATCTTAAAAATTCTTGAGGAGGCTTGCAGATCTTTTGATTTACTATATTTCATTCGACTACAAGACTGCAAGGCCTTATATCAAAACGTTTAAATGTTAGGTGATCCTTAATATGGATATTTCCGAATTTCTTTACTCCCAGAGGCTCAAATGCTTCCTTAATTGATAAAAAAAAATCTGTGAAAGTTTTAGCTCCTAATATTAACTTTAAGATAGTCCGCATTCCAACAAAAGGTTTCTAGTATCAATAATAATATGATAAATTTACCCGATACGATGGCTCCAGATTTAAATCCTTATGTGAAATAACAGTAAATGCCTGTTTGCAATGCTGGTCGAATTTCCAAGGTCTGAGAAGTGTTACTTTGGCGGTGTATCTCACGTAGCCGTGTTTTCCTTCGAAGGAGCAGGGCATGTTCGGAGGCAAAATTGTAGCGAAGTTATAACTGTGTTTTCCGGCAGGTAGTGTCGTCTTTGCACCTATGATCGAACAAATTAATAAAACTACATATATATATATAGACCTATTCTCTGATACACATCTTACACCAAGGCCACACTTTTATCGTTCAATAGTCAATAACGGGGATTTAAATGACTCTTAGATCTTGAGATGTTATTGACAGTGTGCAATTATCGATGTAGGCATACATCGATGTTGTCATACTTTGAATGACTTAGACATCTCGTCTATCAAAGTAACTGTCTAGACTGCAATTTAATTTATATAAAAACAATCAAAATAATTCCAAAAATCCCAAACAATTCAAAACTATGCTCACGGATCACATTAATACTCTGAAACACAATATAGACTTTTTTACTACAAGGTTACAAGTTGTAGGAACCAAACAATAGCACTTATAAGAAACCTATTCGCAAAGTCGGACCCTTGTTATTTTGATATTTGTGCTATTTAAATTTTAGTTTTAACAGGTGAGTGCTTTTTAAATTTGTTACCATTGGTGGAAACTTGTTTGAACAAACATACTTCATCTTTCTCCCTTTGAACCCAAAATCAGTATTGTTTTGCTGCTATCACCTACTTAACCAATGAGAATTATATAAATACAAAATATTATAATTCTTATATTTCATATAATCTTATCTGTTTAACATAATATAAACAGTAATCATAATAAAATAATTCCGGTGAATAATGATACAATTATTTATTTGATGATTAATCAGCTTAATGTATACATTCTGATCGATTTAGAATTAGATAATTCAAATTAATTTATGTTTAAATGTTTGATGTTTTTCTTCTTTGAAAATAAATAATAATGTAATATATTGATAATAATATATTTTTTGTTGTAAATTAACACGTGGACGATATAGCATTCATTTTCATTGTGATGCAGAATGACATAAATGCTGTAGCAGTCAAATTTGAAAGTTAATTATTTTGAATTTAATTTCATACAATCTTACGTTTTTGTAATTATTATACCTCTCAAGGTCATGGCTAATTGATTCTTAGGTATTTTCTATTCTATTTCATCCGAGAGTTGGCTCCTGGATCTTTATATCATATAACAGATTTTAATTACATTTTAATTATTATACCTTTATTTCTTCCCAGTAAATGCGTAACTGATTCAAAATATGTCTCTTCAGCTGAAAATTTTGTGGTCCTTGTCCTTTGTTTATCACCATCGGTGTAATTTTCCTTACCACTACATGAACAACTGGCTTTTCCGACTATCCGGAGTAACATGTCTATTGGGAAAAAAATTAATAGATAGATAATAGAAGATATTGCCTTTAATTATTATTGAAGTATAATTTTACACCCAAACATCAAATATTATATGAATTGTAGAATAAAATACTATTCTACTATGCTCACATTCAACGCTATTGATAAAGAACTTATTTCCTTAGTATAATACATGTACTTGGAACAATTTTTTTCATATTTGTCATTTATCATGTATCATTTCATTTGATCCAATTAATCAAATTTATCTTGTTTATATTATATACTTATATAAATATTATGTAGGAGTAATTTGCCTAGGAGTAAGTTGGTGGCGCCTCTATGGAGTGCGGAAACAATTAAAAATGAAGTAACTGCAATACAACTGTGTTTGCGATATATTTATACTTTTTTATCTATGTACTAACCTTTCATAGTTTTTGGTTTGGTCAATGTCAGAACAACTTTACCATTTAAACTTTGACCAGCGTAAAAAATTGATTGAGGGTTGTCATCAAATTGTATTTCACATTTGAAGGTCCCCATGTTGTCTTTCAAATTTCTAAAAAATAAAAATATGATACTGATAACATATAACTTAATAAGTACACATACATTTATTATTATTCAAAACCGTGCATATGATATAAATAAATTATAATTATGACTATCAAGAATTTAAAATTGTTTATAGAGAAACTATTCAGCATATTTTGATTGATTTATTTTTGAACATGTGATCGAATTATTGATTTTGCTTTCTAAAAGATGTAATAATTCTTTTCCATAGTCTCAACAAAATATAAACCAGTTCCAATTACCGAGGATAAATAAACGAGAGTCCACAAGGTTTAATGTATTCAAATCATGTAGGCATGTTTTTTCAATTCTCAGAACTAAAAGTCTCCGCTAAGTCTGACTCATCATAACAATACTGAGAAAGAGTTATTTGGTTTCTGAGTCGATCGAAAAAATGTTGGATATATTCATATTGTAAAGGAAAATTCAGCAGATTTAAAGAGTAATCCTGAATCGAGTTAGACCAAATTTGGAAATAGTATATATGAGGGCCTTCGATTTTTTGCTCTAAAAGAACTTTTTTAAAATTCATACTAAACCCTTATTGGGTTCTTTCTATATATTAAAAGTTTCTGATACGAAGTGGATTCTAACTAAATTGTTACTCGATTTGACTTGATTCCGATTTGATTAAACTTCATTCCGCTTTATTACAACTAAAATATTATAAAATCTAAATTAAAATTTAGTGCTAACGCTAGTAATTACATAAATTCATTAAAATTTGGAATAATGGGCTGCTCTTATAGGATATACAAGTACGTGTTTGTGCATTACAACTAATATAATTACAAAATTATAAATATTTTTGAAAAATATCAATTCCAAATAGCATCGATTAGTTTTTAGTGGAATTCTCGATCATGTTCTAAATGAACATGGAGATATACATTAAGATCAACTTGAATGGTAAAGCTTTTCCCATGGACGGAGTGTAATCAAATTTTCAACAAAAATCAAATATTCAACAAAATAATAAAATCATTTATTTTAAATAAGTCTGCAAAGTTAATTTCTGCGCAGTAGAGGAGTATGTAGTGCAAAATCCGATAACGGAACGTGATGCAACAACTGGACGGTTTATTTACACAAGACTTTATGGTTTATTTGTTTCATCTGCATGTGAAATTTCATATGTGTTCGTTTTAACATCAACAGAAATAAGAATCCCTTCGATTTTCAGGGTTTAAACTTATAATTAATAAAAGATTTGAAGATTTTCCAATCAACGTAAGTGCACATGCATATTGGTCATTAAATGAGAAAACTACCTTATAAGGCTATTGTTCGAGATAATTGTGTCATTAGATATATGTACATCGTATTATCAGATATTTTATAAAGAGTATAATAATAAGTACAAATTTTGTGTACATTTATATGGGTTCCGTACAAATGTTTAGACGTTAGACGACTACGCGGCTTCAAATCAGCTATACAGCACGATTGTTTAAAAAAATGCTCGAAATTTAAAAAAAAAAAATCAAAATACAAACTAGTTGGTATTGGTATTTTGCCTTGAGTCAAGTTACATAAACTTCCCGATATGTATAAATAATCGATTTAATCAATAAAAAAATCAATTTATGAGTGACTAAAAATAACTGAAAACGAACGAACACATAACTCGTATTTTCCAAAAGCAAATTTTCAAAAATCAACAATTTTTATATTTGAACCAGTTTCTGAAGAACTTTAATGGTCTAGTATTATGTTCATTAAGACTAACTCTATCGTTATATCAAGTAAATCGTCTAATTTTAATTTCAACAAACGTCAAAAAACTACTCTGATAAATTTTTAAAATTAACCACTTATCGTAAGGACGTAATATTTTTCTAACTTACTTATCGTAAGTTCTATAATATATCGCCAAAAAAAAGTTCCATAAAAATCGGCTTCAATTTTTTTTTTTCAACAGTTAATTATAAGAAAACGGCTCGGTAGATTTTTACCTAAAACTAATCAGTATCATTCCCAACTAATATCTTTCGAACAGTTTTTGATTTTTTAAAATCGGTTTGGTAGTTTGACGTTAAATGTGGACGAAAAGTTTAATACTTTTTTTCAAATTACAAAGAAACTGTTCGGCAGATCGTCTCACAAAACTGACAAACGATAGTCCTCATTGAGATACATCAAATGGCTTTTAAATGTTTGAAATCGGTTCAGGCGTTTTTGAGAAAACGTCGATCAAAGGTCTAATTTTGACAAATGTCAGAAAAACGATAATAAATTTTGCAAACTTTGAAGAATTTACAAAATTAAACGGCTTGTCGTAGGGCCGTAATATTTTAGTATGATCTGCAAGACTCAGGTATCTACCGTCAAAAAAAATAATAAAAATCGTCAATTTTTTTTTAACTTTATTACAAGAAAATGGCCCCGCCGATGTTTACCAAAAACTAATCAGCACGATTCACAACCAATATCTATCGAATGGTTTTTGAGTTTTCAAAATCGATTCAGAATTGCGGGCTAAAACGTGGACGAAAATTTTTTCACTTTTCTGCAATTTACAAAGAAACGGCACGGCCGATCGTCAAACAAAACGCTAGTCCTCATCGAAATACATCGAATGACTTTTAAATTTTTGAAATCGGTCCAACCGTTTTTGAGAAAACGTCGATTTACGGCAAAAAAATTGTTCACACACACGCACACACACACGCCACACACACACACATACTTTTTCGAAATTTGGTCTCATTTGATTCAGAATGGCTTGAAACGTCGGAAAAACATAAAATTAGCGAGTCGGATTTTTTTATGAAAACATAAACTTCTCCTTCGGGAAGTTTATAAGCACAAATTTTGTGTATATTTATATGAGTTCAGTACCAATGTTTAGACGTAAGACGACTACGCGGCTTCAAATCCGCTATACAGCACGATTGTTTAAAAAAAAAATTCTCAAAATTTTCAAAAGAAAAAATCAACAAATTTTTCAAAAAAGTAATTTTTTTCAAAAATATCAAAATTTCTCAAAGATCTAATTTTCTCAAAACTTTGCAAAGTTTTTTGTTCTTAAGTCTTAAGGCAATTGTGTTTGTGTATATTACTTTGGCGTCACCACATGCTTGTAACGAATGCAGGAGTGCAGTGAATTCTATACCCTGCATTGTTTACAAATTATTGATTTAACAGTAAATTTCGACAGGTGTTTATTTCATTCGTTAAAATACTGCGTCGACCCTCGTAGTTGTTAAATCATCGAAGAAGCCAGTGTAGTGTGTAGAGCTGTATAAACGCAAACTGAAACTAAGAACGCGAGAGCCGATACCGATGACGACTATGATGGGTGCATTGTACCGCGGATTCACGGGGTCAAGAATTTAATGCACATCGAAACTTCGAGGCAAAACATAAGTAAGGCTTCGAAGACCGCTTTTGTCTAGACATGTTTTTCGTAGAAAATTTGAAATTATCGATACATGTTCTAACTAGCTGTAAGTGGAATTCTATCTTCAGGCAATTAAGACATCGTGCCTTAAGGCAAATTGCTGGAACTTTCCGTACCAAAAATTATTATTTTTTAAAAACGATTAACATTTTTGAAAAAATTTTACTTCGAAAAAATAAGATTTTTGAGAAACTATAAATTTGACAAAAAATTACTTTTTTTTGCAAAAAAAAAATTAAAAAAAAATTTTTTTTTAATTTTTTTTTTTTTGAAAAAAAAAATGTTTTCTTTATTTTGACATATTTTGGAAGATCTGAACTTTTTTGAAAGCTATCGTACTGCTTTAACTGCATAGAGACAAATATCGAAGCGCGTAAGCGCCGCGCCGCTGTCTAACGATTAAACATTGGTACGGAACCCATAGGAATGTAAACAAAATTTATACTTATTGTTAAAATCTCTATAAAATATCTGATAATTTGATGTGCATATGTCTAATGATCATTTTTGACCGCCATGGCATTTTTTCACTTTTTTCACTAGATCTCCGAAACCGCTAGACCTGCCTTCATAGAAATTTAAAAAGTTATTCATCTTGTTAAAACAAGTAAAATGTTTTTTGAATTATTTAAATCGAACGCTCCGTTCTCTTGAAAACTGAGTTACCGTTTTTGGCACTTTTTGCCTCGTATTTTCGGAACGGCTAGACGTGCCTTCGCCAAAAACTAATCAGCACGTCTCCTTATCAATACGAATCGAGTGTTTTTTGAATGATTCAAATCGCTTCATCCGTGTTCCCAAAATCGTCGACGAAAATTTGTATCAACACACACATACATACACGCACACACACACACATACATCCATTTTTTCTAAGGTATGCCAAAATGTTCGAAAACCTTTGAAACGAAAAGGTATATAAAAAATTGCATTTTCAATTTTTTTGCGATTACTATAACTTACCCTACGGGAAGTTAATCAGTACGTCTCCATATCAATACGAATCGAATATTTTTTGAATTAATCAAATCGGTTAATCGGTGTTTCCGAAAATGTGGACAAAAATTTGCATTCGCACACACACATGCACATACATCAATTTTTTCTAAGTTATGCCAAAATGTTCAAAAACCTTTGAAACGTAAAGGTATATAAAAAATTTCATTTTCGATTTTATTGCGATTACTATAAATTACGCTACGGACAAAAGTAAGAACAATACAGTTTTTATAAGGTTATATACTAATAAGCGTTTGATTTAATACATATTTTAACTTCCCGAAGCAGAATTTTGTTTCCGCAAAAAAATCCGATTGGCTAATTTCATTGTTTCTCGCCTTTTCAAGTCATCCTTCAAAGACGTTTTCTTGGAACCTGTTAAACCGATTTCAAAAATTTAAAAGCCAGTCGGAGATATTTGATAAGCACTTGCGATGGTTATATTTGTGATACGATCGACAGAGCCGTTTCTTTCAAACTAGCAGAAATGTGCAAAATTTTCTATTTTGCTATTCAAAAACTATTCGGAAGATAACATTTGAAAATCGAGCTAATTAGTTTTTGACAAAGATCCACCAGACCGTTTCTTCGTAATTGATTATGATGATAATATATCTGGTCTTAATAAATATGCCACCAAAATATTATAGTCCTGGTTAAACTATAAAAAATATTTAAAAATTGAGTTAACCATTATGAGCGCAATAAATAAATAAAATTTTCATAATTTAATAATCTGCAATAGTTTATAAAACATTATACATTTTCCTGAAGCAACTTGGTATACTTATAAATCACTCATAAATTATTATATCGATTTCTTATTAATTTAGTCGATTATTTATACGTTCATGCAACTTGAAGGTAAAATGCCACTTAAAACTAGTTCAATATTCATGTTTTTCTTATCTATAATAGTTAAAAATTACTTGATTTAGTTGAAAAAATACAGCTATGAGATATAAAAGTAAATCAGAATAAAAATGAGAATACAAAAATTTGATTCAAACAATACACTTGCGAATCAAGTGATTTTATAGTACAATATAAATAACGTTACGAATGTATTGAGCTTCCTGTTTTTAGTGGCATTGTTGAATTCATAATTATTACATCACTAGAGATAATTAATGCAACCATTTATATTATCAAGCAATTATGAAAATAATTCATAAAATCACATTTGTCGAAATCATAACAAGCGTGAGAGTTAGAATATAATAGAAATGATTAAAAATGTAATTGTTAATAGCTGAAAGTCATTCGTTTTATGAATCAAGGTTGGGAATTTACGTACCAAATAGAATGAATAGTCTAAAATCGTTATGCTAAATCGGTAGAAAACGCACAAAGTTCAAATTACAATTTTATTATAAGTCCATCTTTCTTGTGTCTCATTTATAACACATACGTGAAGTTAGGTTTTATGTGTAAAACGCCTGATGACACACCAAATACATAGATTTTCGACACTTTGTTACTATCAATTCATACGAAGATAGATCCGTAACTAGCATCACCATAAGATTTCTATTTTAACCGAGAATTGACCACATAATGTAGAATATTGTCGTCGACACGAAGAGGCTGCATATAAAATTACCCCAAAGAAGAGACAAGTTTAAACGGGATACTTAACAATAATAAAATCGATTCATTGAACATATATAAATAAATTTAGTTTTAAACCTTTTGAATTAAGCATATTGACACCTATTGTATTATTGACCGACTAACAACAATGGAATGGTCACATAAGAGTTCAATTAGTAAGTATTACTACATACGCAGTCGCCCACTTGGCAATTCTTCTGAGAATGAGAATGAAAATTATAATACAGTAACTAATTGTATATTTCTTATCTTCAACTTAAATGTTTGACCTAAATAAACAAACATTGAATGATTTTGTGAAGGATTCAATAAACTGCAACAAAGTATTGAGGGGGTGTCCATTAATCATGTGATCGATTTTTTAAGAATTTTTGGACCCCGAGTAAAAATGGTAAAATTTTAGAAAATGTTTGTTTTTTTAAATCAGGTAAAAAATAAATACACGTAATACTCTACTGTACCCCTCCCTCCTCCATAGGATATTTTGTGATTTTTTGTCAAGACCCCCCCTCCACCTAAAAAGCTCACGTGATTAATGGATGCCACCTAAATAAATTTATTAAGTATTGAAGCAAACAAAACGCCAAAAATGCAAAATTTAGTTAAAGATGAGAATTGCTCTATAAATAGATTCCGTTTTAATTTTAAAAGATTTTTATCCCATTAACTTCCCTAAAGGTAAGTTATTGTAATAGTCCAAAAATAGAAAATAAAATTTTTTGCATATCTTTACGTTTCAGGGGTTTCTGAACATTTTGGCATACTTACAAAATATGGATGTGTGTGTGTATGTTTGAATTCAATTTTTCTTTGACAATTTCGGGCGTACGGATCAACTGATTTGAATGATTCAAAATGCAATCGATTCCTATTGATAAGAAGACGTGCTGATTTGTTTTTGGCAAAGGCAGGTCCAGCCGTTTCGAAGATACAAAGACAAATCGTCCCAAAATCGTCCCAAAAATGTTATTTCAGTTGTTGCGCGTCCAATTTGAATGATTCAAAAATAATTTATTGGTATTAACGAAATGAAGAAGTGATATGAATGTTTTTCAAGCTTTCTTAAATATTTTAATTTTTGGTTCTTAACCTTAAAAGAAAAATATCTACACCTTGCATTTTAAATACCAGAAACCTCTGTCACCCTTTCTTTCTCTTGTCAGACGAAAATACACAAATTTTCTCACAAGTTCTAAGAGAATTCTCTATATATCTAATTTAATCTTGAAGTGATGAATTTTAATATAATTCGAAGAAAAATATTTGCTTACAAATACACTTTGCAGCTAATATTATCTTAACCAGAGAGCACAAATAAACGTTATGATTATAATAACAAAGAGTGGCATATATAAAAAGAATCGTAAATAACTCTTAAAGAAATACGATAAGAAATTCAAATAAAAATTATTTGCTATGCATCATAAAACATCTCCACTATAAATATACATTTTATTCATATCGAAAACTATGAGATTAAATTCCTTCAATAATGAAACTAGATTTTGTTTTGTATGGCGAAGGAATGGCTCTTAGCATGCCGAACTAGGTCTTTTGTCAGGGTATGTTGGACTCAATAATTAATAGTAATGAACTCGGTCCCACCTTAAAAAATTTAAGAGAGCTTTAGAACATGCATATTTCAAGGTATATTCAAGTTTTAAATTTGTTCAATGTGAATGATTTAAAAGTTATGAACTTACCGCCAAATATTGCCGACGTCCACCATCTTGCTAATTTTGATATGTTTTAATGAAATGAATAGGTACTTGATATCACAGATCACAACACATTTTTTAATCACAAATATTTTTAGTTTTCGAGTTCATTTGGAAAGCAAATTATTGCATAAGTTCAAAACACACTAGAATGAAGAAAATGTTTTTGCATAATTTACACACAGGTGAAACTCGTAGTATGAAGTAACATATTAGGAACAATTTTAGTTTTGAATAAAACAATGATGAAAATCGATTAAAAATATTTTGATATAGTTTTCTTTCTATTTTTTATCTAGATATATTTTATAAAAATAATTAATTTATATGTAAAGCTCAAAATAAAAGTGATAAATGAAGATTTAAACGCTCTTGAGTATTATATTGCGATAATATTATCATAGTGTAATATAATATGAATATGCACTCCGATAAGGAATGCAATAAATATCATTCATCATGAAAACATTTAAATATCAGATGAAATGTTTGTGCACAAAACTATTTAACTATATTAATAATTATAATTACACACACACACATATATATATATATATATATATATATATATATTTATTTATTTATATATATTATAAGGTAGAGTCTTGGATTTGTAAATACTTTGTAGAGCTTCGAACAAATAATCCAAAAAGTAATAAAAAACAAAAAAGTTTTTTAAAAAACCATTTCTTTATTTATTTACTGTCTACGTTTCGGAACCAGGTACGTTCCATCTTCAGGGCATCTGTCAAGAAACATGATCTTGACAAGATTTAAGCAAACAATATGTTTAAGAAAAGCAGAAGATGATGGATTTTTTATATATAAAATGAATAAAATTGTGGAAAAAATAATGTACAGAAATATGACAATCAAAATGAAAATGATTAAAATAAATGAGTAGATTATATAAAGAAAATATTAATAATAATAATTAAACTTCGGTGTTCAAGAGTCAAAAATTTTAAAACCGTGAACAAGTTTAGAGAATCATGAATGAAAACAGCTGATTGATAACATTGATTTGATGTATAATGTTTATTAAATATAATATATTTATCTTTACCATGATTAATCATAATGCGATTTAGTAATTAAAATGCATAATATGTAAATATTAGTATTGATTACTGAAATGACTTGTGAATTAAATATGAAGGCTACATTTTTGATATACTACTTCATTAATTATTAAGACTTGTTTAGAGGCTCCCAGTTCAATTTAATAGGCAAAAAATACTAGGAAATTGGTAAACATCTCACATTTTTTCACAAATGTAATATTCAAATATTTTTTTATACAAAAACTAATATTTTTTATTTATTATGCATATCTGCATCTTTTTCATATCTCTATTATTGGTCTAGTTTTTAAATAGCTAATTTGAAATATGCAAAAAGTAGCAAATGGTTTTTAGCGAATATCTCGCGAACGGTTACAGCTATCATAAAATTTTTGCACCAGATGATAGAAGATATTTTAAATACGCATATTTCATTCTTAGACCATCCTGACCCTAACTTGAAAAGTTTTCGAGTTATACCGTTTGAAACCTAAAAATTTTAAGCAATTTTTGGCGAATATCTCGCGAGCGATGAGAGATATCATAAAAAAATTGTGCTGGGTTAAAGATCTTTTGATTCAGAATATTTTATCCGAAAGTCCTATGATAAATCGTTCAAAAGTTATAAGTGTTTAAAATCTCATTTGCGAAAATTACTCAAAAATCGTCAAAAAAATGTTAGCTTTTTAATTTCTTACAGGCTTCAGGTTGGCAAGAATAATGACCAGAAAACTGTGAAAAAATTGTATATAAAAATAGATGTATTTATTAACTTCCCGAAAGAGAAGTATATGTTTTCATCAAAAAATCCGATTCACTAATTTTATGTTTTCTCGACGTTTCAAGCCATTCTGAATCGAATGAGACCAAATTTGGAAAAAATATGCGTGTGTGTGTAAACAGATTTTTTGACGTAAATCGACGTTTTCTCAAAAACGGCTGGACCGATTTCAAAATTTTAAAAGCCATTCGATGCATGTCGATGAGGATTATCGAGTCTTAGTTTTGTGCGACGATTGGCCGAGCCGTTTCTTTGTAATTTGAAAAAAAAGTGATAAACTTTTCGTCCACTTTTAAGCTCATACTACCGAATCAATTTTAAAAAATCAAAAACTGTTCGAAAGATATTAGTTGGGAATGATAATGATTAGTTTTAGGTGAAAATCTATCGAACCGTTTTCTTGTAATTAACTGTTGAAAAAAAATTAAGCCGATTTTTATGGAACCTTTTTTAGCGATATTTATCATGGTCTTGTAGAACTTACTGAAATATTGCGGCCTTACGACAAGTAGTTTAATTTTAAAAATACATTAAAGTTTGAGAAAATGAGTAGTTTTTTTGACGTTTGTTAAAATTAAAATTAGACGATTTACTTGGTATAACGATAGAGTACTTGGTCTTAATGAATATACTAAACCGATAAAGACCTACGGAAACTGGTTCAATTATAAAAATCATTGATTTTTGAAAATTTGCTTTTAGAAAATATTCCGAGTTAACGTGTTGGTTCATTTTCTGTTATGTGTAATTAATCCACTCGGAATACTTTTAATCACTCATAAATTAATTTATTCTTTATTGATTAAGTCAATTATTTACACATATCAGGAAGTTCATGTAACTTGCCTCAATACAAAATACCAATAACTAGTTTAATTTAAAAAAATGCAACAGTAAATGCCTATAACCATAAATAAAAGCATGACATGATGTTCGTGAACTTGAAAATATAAAATCGATCAAACTCAATATCAACCCAAAAGCGAATAAAAATAAACACAAACCCAACACTCAAATTTATACTATTATTAAGCAAATCTTAACCTGTTCCTGTTCCTTGACACCACTTTGTCACTTCACTAATAGTTTTGAAATTTAAATTTAGAACACTAGCTCATGAGTATAACTCGGATTCATCGAACTGATGTAAGTCGATGCAAAAAAAATAACTTGAGCTTGCAAGAGATGTTATAGCAACGCCACATTGTTGTCATACAACAATACGCGATGTTGAAAAGGCAAGAAACCTGGAGGTGCACGCTGCATCCTGACGGGCTTTTGATATGTACTGACTAATTTTGACGTTTGTCCGACAATGTTACATTAATCGAGAAACGATTTAAGATGCGAACAAACTACGAATCTGCTTTTTATTCGGTAGATAGAACTACGGTTTTAACAGATATACGCGCAGGACACAATGTGGTGTTCTTGTACGCTACGAAAGATGATGCGCAGTGGCCAGATGACAGGTGACTGTGCGATAGTCCGGTCAATTTAGACCGATGGTTGGGGTGAATTACCCAAATGGGGTAAAAATGGAATTTTTGGGGATAAAAAGTATGTATTTATAATTGATATTTGATGTATGTTCTACGAAATTCTCCGTATGGAGGTAATCTCACTTTGCACTTTGACAAAAATATTTTGGGTTTTTTAGACCTAAAACTAGTGATGCATGGCATCGTGCTTTGAAGCAAATTGCTGGAATTTCAGGTACCAAAATTCAAAATATTAAAAAAAACTTTTAAAATTTAGTGAAAATTTTGGAAAAAAAAAGAGATTTTTGAGAATTTTGAAATTTTTGAAAAAAATAACTTTTTTGAAAAATTTGAATTTTTATTCATATTTAGAATTTTTTTTTATTATTAACTTCCCGTAGGGTAAGCAAAAAAATCGAATATGAATTTTTTTATATATTTTTACGTTTCAGAGGTTTCTGAACATTTTGGCATACCTTAGAAATATGTATGTATATGTATATGTATGTATGTGCGGATACAATTGTCCTTCAACGATTTCTACGGATCAACCAATTTAAATGATTCAAAAAACATTCGATTTGTATTGATAAGGTGATGTGCTGATTAGTTTTTGACAAAGGCAGGTTTAACCGTTCCAAAGACACGCGGCAAAAAATGCCAAAAATGGATCGTTCCGGTGCGAGCTAACAAAAATTTACGTTAGGTCAGAGATCAAAAATGAATTTTTCGCGGTTTTCAAGTAAATGGTCAGTTTTATCGCAAAATTACTTTATAGACAAAAATTATAGATAATAAAATTATCTACAAAAAATCTAACAAGAATTTTTTCCCTCAGGTTACATTTCGTAATGCAACTATGACAATAGATGTTGAGCCAGGTGTAAAATAGGTTTCGCTCCACTGAGTCAAAACTCAACCAACTAGTAGAGCTTGGCATCGTGCCTTAAGGCAAATTGCTGAAACTTCTCATAACGTAAAATAAAATATTTAAAAGCATAAGTTTCTTTTTGAAGCGTTTGTTATAATTGTTTTTTTTTTAAATATTTTTTTAAAAATCTAAATTTTTTTGAAAATTTTGAAACTTTTTGAATATTTGGAAATTTATTGCAGTTAGTTTATTGAAAATGTCGAGAACAGTTGATTGAACTATATAAGTGAACTTTAAACACTAAAAATCTTGGTATAGAATTCAAAGAATTGGAAACAAAATTTGTATTCTATAAAATATATATTCGTATTAGATACGCAGCTGGGATTCACTCATCATATACGTCTCTACTTATTGTTCGACTAAACACATTGCATAATAAAGTTAAATAAAAAAACGATAATTTGAGGTGCATAAGCTTGATAACGATTTTTGACGCAAAATGGTATTTTTTAACCTTTTTGTGGATCTCTAAATTTAATCAATTATTTATTTTGACAATGTAAGTGAAAAGTTTTTCAATTCGGTCGCTCCGTTCTCTCAAACACTGAATTGCCAGTTTTGGCACTTTTTGTATCTCCAAAACAGTTGAACCTGCCATTGCCAAAAATTAAACAGCAAGTCTTCCCATCAATAGAAATCAAATGTTTTTGAATCATTCAAATCGGTAAATATTTGCTCTCAAAATCGTCATTCGTACCTACATACCTACATACACACATTCATCTATCAATACTACATTTCTATAAAAACAATATTGAGTGGGCATATATAATAAGAATACAAAAGACGTATTTTCCTGAGTGGGTGCTTATTTCATGTTAGGGACGAATTGATATATTGCGCCCTGTCGAAGAGAGTCGAATAGAATGAATTGGATTATTTTTACAATATATATTTGCAAAGTAATGCATCAGATCAGAAGTATAATGTATGACTTTTAAAATATTGAAAAATATTTGTATCTGAAAAGGGGTTATCGATATAACGCATAGCAAAATGTGGTCAAACGGCGCATCTCAAAATTTGATACAGAATTAGATAACTTGATTTACTGAAAGAACTGGATTGTTGTAAATTTTGTCTAATGCATTTTAATAAGTCAATTAGAGTTGATATAACTTTTGAGTAATCACACAGATATATTTTTACAATTTTAACCTCAAACGATTCAGAATCATCTGAGAATCCAAAGTATACAAGAGGAGAATGTTCTAACTAATACATACAATACTTTATTAGAAAATCATTAATATAATATCAATTTTGAATTAGACTAAATCTTTTATATTTATTCTCTAATCCCTTCTTCTTGCAAAATTCCATTACTTTTAAAAATTAATAACTCATAAAAGCAAAAGTGCGTGAATCTCATTTTTCTCGATATTTCACCGCCTACAACCAAACCAATTTCTATGAGCGACCCTAAAGGGTTATCAATAATAAAAAAAATCACAACGCTTCGGCAATTTTAATCAACGGGTCGTATTACAGCGTGTCACGCACTCACGGCAACCCCAATGAGAGGGACGATAAATAAAAATCCATTTGAAAAATCCAGCAGGCAAACAGGAGCCATCCTTGGGGTATTAGACTGGGGGGTTAGTCATTATTTTTACTAAATGTTACTATTTTAGAATAACCCAACAGAAAACTTAGTGAAACAAAAGAGTGTGCGTAAGGTTCACAAGCAATTGAAGTAAAACTTTTTTGCTATTGTACGAGATGGCTAGATATGGGCTTATCATATCCAAAGCCGGATCGGTTGGGATTTGACTTCGCTTCAGAAAGGAGTTATATCCACTTAACAACTCCACAACTCCGACAACTTTGAAACATAATACTTGACACAAATGTGTTAATCAAGTGTGTTGTTAACATATCTATAGATTTATTAAGACTTTGGGAATAGTTTCCAAATAGTTCATTTTATTATAATAATTACTATTTTATGCATTTCAATATGCATACAAAATCAAATTGACATTATCGTATACAAAATATAGAATCCAAAATATCATTATTTTGAGACAATATATACCTGGAAAGTCCTAAAACTGGCTGTGAGACGAGAAAAAAACCACTTCTTTCGACCCAAATCTGTGTATTAGTAAAAAATTTCAAGCAAATATCTACACATGTTAACAGATTTAGTCACAGTTTAAGGAAGTCGGATATAACGAATCCTGTGAAACAACTCCACTCGGATTCACTACGAGGGAGGAGTTGTATCGGAGTGATAACTCCGGAGTGAGTTCCCATCTCTAAAGATGGAATTTAAGTTAAAAATAAAAACATCATAATGTTTGAATAATGTTTATTAGTAATATGGTAACACTCATGATGCACACTTTTATTAATGCCAACGTTATACATATTTATATAATAATAAATTATTAATTGTATATTTAATGAAAAAATAATGTAATTAAAGTGATACTTCAAATGTGAAATGATCGGTTTGTCATTGTAATTAAGACTCAAATCTAACAAGAATTCAGTTCGAGTCTAATAAAAATAGAGTTCGATTGTAATAAGAAGCTATTTGAAATCTAATAAGGATTTAATTAATATCAATTATGAAACTATTAGGAATTTTATAAGGATCTGGTTCAAATATATTAAGTTTTAAGTTATAAACTGATTTTTGTTCATGAAGTTAATGAATTCAATCAAATATTATATATGTAAGTATAAAAAAGTAAAAATAGTATTTAATAAAAAACAAATTAATTTTCAAAATCAATAGCAAAAATGTTATTTAAATAGCCAAATCTTATTTCTTATTGATTAAATATATTTATTGGAAGTCCTTGCAACTTGTCTTAAGATAAAACGCCACTTCCAACTTTTTTATAAAGTCAGTCTTCTAAAATTATTCGAAACAACTTGACAATGCCAAATTTTTGTTTTTCAAAAATTTACATTATTATAGCAAATAGTCACTGTTCCAAAGACTTGACGTGTATACCCGTCAATTCAGAAAATTCAGCCGTTTCTCCATGACGAGTATATTCGTCAATAACAGTCAATTATTTGATAATGACATTTTATGAATACCAAATATGCTTTTTATCCAGCTCTCGGTTTCTGGTACATACTCGTATATATAGGTATCGGTCAGGCGTGATTTGTTGCTTCTCGTGGCTCGTTTTTTCATTCTGACCGCCGCTTTCGATCGCAAATTAAAATGTTCCGAGGTATTTTTAGAGCGCGGAAAATCATAGAAACACTGGGTTTACTTTACCTATAGCTAACAAAAAAAAATGATAAAATTGCAATTTGTTGTGAAAGATCACATTTGAAAGACCGAAGTCTTCCAGCGAGATT
Organism: Ctenocephalides felis; assembly: GCF_003426905.1. Lineage (NCBI taxonomy): Eukaryota > Metazoa > Arthropoda > Insecta > Siphonaptera > Pulicidae > Ctenocephalides > Ctenocephalides felis. The sequence continues at coordinate 58,477,091 of NW_020539725.1, read as the reverse complement.
TCTCTGTAATAAAACGTAAAGTAAAAGGAGAAAAAACTAGTGGTGCCTTAAAGCAAATTGCTGGAACAAGCCAAAAATTAAATTTTTTAAAAAAGCCTTACATTCTTTTGAAACATATAAAAAATCAGGTTTCTAAGAATTTTCAAACCTAAAAAAAATAGTTTTTTTTGAATTTCGTATTTTGAAATTTAATGAAAATTTTGAAATTTTTAAACTGTTTTAGAGACAAAATATCGAAGCAAATATAACCAAAAGTACTTGCTATTAAAATTTATATAAAATGACTGATAATTTGATGTGCATATGTATAATAACCATTTTTGACCGCCAAATATGATTTTTTGTAACTGTTTTCTCTGTATTTCCGACACCGGAGTTAAGTCAGTTATTCATTTCGTCAATGCAAATAAAATGTTTTTGAATAATTCAAATCGGATGCTCCGTTCATTCAAAAAATTAATTTTAATTTTTAGCATTTTAGATCTGCCAAATATAATCAACGGCTCTTCTCATAGAAATCGTTTTTAGAATCATTCAAATCGGTTGTTCTGTGTTCGCGAAATCGTCGACAAATATATGTATTAGTTTCTTCGTCAGTTAGTATATGTAGGTATTGTAAAACAACATATTTAGTCCATCTGATATTTCTGTTACAAAAATCTCCAATTAGATTTTTATAATAACTCTCTATTTGTCTCATAGAGAGTAATTCATCAACCCATAAAAGTTGATTCAAAATCTATGGAGCCCTATCGAAAGCGATTACAACACTCCGGATAAAAACAATAGAAATACCTGTATGAAAAAATAATTTCAATTCGGCTCATGGCCTTTTGTTTACGGTCCGTTCAGGGTGCAAAACAAAAAAAAGCACGAAAAGCGGGAACAACCGCGCAATAACGAAAAATGCGATCAAAATACAATATTCCACGTACCGTACGCACATTTTTAACTTGTCCTTTTATCCCTTACACTAGGCCATATGCGGTTTCCCAGCAAAAACTTCATCGGATATTTTTAAAGCACGAAATTTGTCAAAATATTCCGAACGAGTTTTTATGGAAGAGAGAACGCGAAATATTGAAATCATGAGGGAAAAATATGATAGAAGACAATTATGTGGTGTTTATGAATTTGATTATATTTTAGTTATTATAATGTCTTGAATTATACAATTTACCAATGCTGATGACAATCTAATATAAAAGTTATCATTTTTGTGGATGTAGAAGTGTGGATTTTAAAATTCAGGTTGCATACCATTCGACCCAAAGTCGAGTACGTGCCATTTGTGGAGCAACGATTCTAGAAAGAACTTTGCGAACCATATGTAACCGGTAAATTGGATATATATGCATACATACATATATAAACACACGCACATACGTACACAAATATATATTTATACTAGTGGGGCGCATGGCATCGTGCCTTCGGGCAAATTGCTGGAACTTCCCGTATCAAGAATTATTATTTGTTTAAAAACGAATATTTTTGAAAAAAATTTACTTCGAAAAAATTAGATTTTTGAGAAACTATAAATTGGACAAAAAAATACTTTTTTTTTCTTTATTTTGACATATTTTAGAAGTTCTGAACTTTTTTTCAAAGCAATCGTACTGCTTTAACTGCATAGAGACAAAATATAAAGCGCGTAAGCGCCGAGTCGCTGTCTAACGGATAAACATTGGTACGGAACCCATAGGAATGTAAATTTATACATATTGTTAAAATCTCTATAAAATATCTGATAATTTGATGTGCATATGTCTAATGATCATTTTTGACCGCCAAATGGCATTTTTTTTACTTTTTTTACTAGATCTCCGAAACCGCTAGACCTGCCCTCATGAAAATTTGATCAATTCTTCATCTTGTCAATACAAGTAAAATGATTTTTGAATTATTGAAATCGGACGCTCCGTTCTCTTAAAAACCGAGTTACCGTTTTCGGCACTTTTTGAAAATTAGTATCCGAACACACACACATACACGCACACACACATACATACACACACACACATACATCCATTTTTTCTAAGGTATGCCAAAATATTCAGAAATCTTTGAAACGTAAAGATATATAAAAAAATTCATTTTCGATTTTTTTGCGATTACTATAACTTGCCCTACGGGAAGTTAATAATAGGGTGAGGTTGCTCAAGTCGTACCTCTTACGATTTAAGTTTGTAATACTTGGCGCAATTCAGTTAATACTTTTGCGGACGTGAATGCTATAGCATACATTTTTACTGTGATACAGAATGCTGTAGCTTTCAAATTTTAAAGTCAATGATTTTGAATTTAATTTTATATAACCTCACGTTTTAATAGATAATTATTATACCTGTCAAGATAATGACCAACTGATTCTTTAGGTATTTTACTATATTTTCTCGTGGTCACAAATCAGCTTGAGCATGGACTATAATTAATATAAATGCAGATATTAAAAATGTGTTGGATAGGTATCAATTGGAAATTGAAACGATTAGATTTTCGGTTGATTAAGTCAGGTATAATATATATAGAAAGTCCACGCAACTTGCCTTAAGGGCAAATTCCACTTACATCTAGTTGATTATTTCTCTGCTATCTATCTTTTCGATACCAAAACTCTGCTCTACTATTACAATCCTCTAAAAACGCTTTGTCTGGCCGAGGCGTGCGTTTTACGGCGTAACTTTTCGATCATAATTTCGCATTCATGACTTATTTATTTCTCGTTTCCTTGCATCTCGGTTGGTGTTCTCTTAGGAAGCAAGTCAGGAAGTCGCCCTGCATTACAGTCAAGTCGCGGATATGTTGCCTTCATATCGCCGCAAAAGGGCAAAATAAATGCACGAGTGCGCGAGAGGAAAGTAAGGCCAGTGAATTATTAAGGAGTGACGTGTTAGAATAATAAATTTATGTAAAAAAATTGTAATAATAAAATTGTTTATAGATATTGTAAAGAAGTGTACACGAAGACTTAATTTGATCTGTTTCACGTGACGTGTAGTTTTTCAGATGACAACTTGCCAGAACTTCAGTGGTGTTAACGTACTTTTGAATTATTCATTAGATTATGGCAGTGATTTCCAAAATATTATATATATATATATATATATATATATATATATATAAATTCACATAAATAATTTCCATATATCCAAACTACTATATCAAAATCGTCGCCCAGATTTTTGTTATACAAATATAGGACTCCAACATCGCCATTGTGACCACGATTCGATGTCACCGCTGATGACAGCTTCCGTTGAAAGCATTTCCTGCTTCCGGACGAGATTCGCCGCGAAAGTTCAAATCAAGCTGGCCGGTCGGCCGGCCATTTTGTAATGGATTGCCGGATCATTAGTGGCAAAAAGTGGAATAAAAGTTATAGATATATGTAAAATCATATTATTATGAATATGTCTACTAAAAACTGTGAATGCAAGGATAGGGGATGGCAAGTCTTGATTTGACAGGACCGGTTGAGATGAGAAAAACAGTTCTTCTGAAGTTTTTTTACGACACAAACAGTAAAAGTTTCAGCAATATACAAAAATTGACGGTCATTTCATTTTTAAATTGGTTGTAATATCAGAGATGTGATTATCACATTTTGATTGTTTTATACTATGAATGCTATAGCATCCACGTCAAGTATTGCCCTTCTATTTTACGCACAAGCTAATTATTGACTACGGAAAAAGATAAGATATTATTTACAACCAAAGCAAATTTATTCATTTTTATTTATTTATTTACTAAGTGAAAGTTTAAGTTTAAATTAAAGAAAACATTACATAACTAAAATCAGATTGTGTGATTATAAATACTTTTTTCTTACATTTAGTTTACAATCTTATTTAAACATAATTTATTTTTCAGGAGATTCGGATCTGTTCGATATAATGTACTGTTTTAGGACAAAAGGTATGCTAAAAACCTTTTAAGGCATCGTAAGCGGATCATGTGGGTTAGAGGCCTTTTTCGAATATAGAAATGGCTTATATGATAAATATTTTATTCTTTTATTATATACTCATCCGAGATTCACCTGAATCTAAACATAAAATAACATTGCTATTACTGGATTGAACAGAATATAAATTCAAAAATCACAGATAGTTATAGGAATTAATTATCTAAAATATTTTTTTGACTTATAAGGTTAGGTATTTGTATAGTGTAGTGTATAAGTAATATTTGCATTTCTTTTAGCTTACTTTTATTATTTTTATTACCTTTGAATTTCGGCCTCAAACGTTTAATTTATTAGAAAATGCAACGCGAAAGCAATCATAATTCTGACAATAAAATTAAAATTAGCAGAAAAGTTGCAAACGAACAATTCCATTCAACTATTCTTATTCATAAATACAAGCAGCAGACATAAATCACAGAATCAAATTAAAAACTTTTCTTTACCTGCATTTTCGCCGCAATAATTAAACACATTTTACCTCGAACAATGAAAAGGTACAAAAAATAAATCCTTAGAAAAAAACTACAATAAACGTTAGGCAAGGCGCTAATGAAAAATAAAATTGATGCTAACTTGGGTAACTTTCGAATTTTACTTGTAAATAGATTCTTAAGTAGATTCCTTGTTAAAGACTAATTCAGACTGTAATATTTCTTTCCAAATTTCAAATCGATTTTAATCGGAATCTTGAATCTTACTAGATTCTAGACAAACTAACGAGATTTGCACCAGATTCTTATAAGATGCTAATTTACTAATTTACTAATTTCTCATCATAATTCTGAACTAATTTTAGTTAAATTTTTATTGGATCTTTGCTGAAATTTCACTGGATTCGTACTAGATTCTTTTTGAATCCTTGTCGAATTTTAGATTATTTCTTATCAGATTATTATTAGGTTCTACATAACTTTTATTACATCCTAATTTATTTGAATTTGATTTTAACTGAAATCAGAATTTTTACAAAAAAATAATAATAATGGGAAAACCATATCTACACCTAGTTAGTTCATAATTTAGTTTTGTAGTAATTCTAGATTGTTTTCATAATATTTGCCATTTTATAATAATTGTTTATAAAAAAAAGTTCCATAAACTTGCCAAAAACTGCATTTAATTAATTTTTATAATTTTCATCTGAATTTTATTCAAGCTCTCTCTCAACTCGGTTTGTCATCGTTTCTGAATCGTGGGCTAATTTATATTTTATGTATAGAAATTCTCATCTCATTTATTCTAAAGCTTTTTTCTGTCCTTTTGTTCCCCACAAACGACAGACAAAGTTGTTAGTGCTTTCATTAGGGCCCAAAAAGACCTAAAACAAATACATATCGTGGGTAATTGTCACAGAATTTCGTTGTGAAAAGTGTAATGGAAAAATAATAAATTAATGAGATTCTTTTTGCAGAGATTACAAACTGTTATTATTACATTTCAGAGTTCGTAGAACGCGATATATTTTATTGTAACTGAATAAAATTGTGTTCAAGAGAAATTTTATTTTTTACTGAAAATCTTCATCCTAAGTTCTCCTATTACCTTTACCTTTGTCTGATCGACAAAAAATCATTACAATTAATAACCATTAGCACTTCTTTTGATCTACAACGGCCTTTCGCCCTAATAAACACTCTCCATGCATATCAAAGAGAATATAAACTCCCCTTTTGGACGCCCAAACATATATTTATACTCGATAAATAATTCTTCCACTCACAAAAAATGAAAACAGACACATGAAAACAGTAAATCGATATGAAATTAATTATGTATGAATTATTTCCGTAAAGAAGCATGTGTTTTATATCCGATATATGAAATTAATGAAATTCATGTTTGTCTGTGATTTATGCAATGCGCGCTGCTAGATTTGATTGATGGCGGACGAGAGAACCCACGCCGGGGCTAGGGCTAGGGCTAGGGAAAATTAGTTAGAACAGAGCTGGAAAAACTAAAATTTGAAATTAAATGCAAGCAGAATTTGCATGAACTTTCCCATATATATATATATATAAATAATTATCTTGATCAATAAGAATTGAGATTTATGGAGCTTTGTTATTTGCCGCAACAGAGTTCATAACATAGCGTTGTCATGGCAACTTATAACATATGCTTGCTATTGGTAGTGAAAATTATGAAAATGTCTATCTATTTGCTGTGCCATCAGGTGTATTTTACATATAAACAAAGTATTGAAGAATGTTATGGTAACTGCATCATCAAAAATTCTGTTATCATAAGATTCTTCCTTGCCTGTGTATATGAATAATACCCCTGATCGTGCAGTAAATAGATATTTTCACAGTTTTATCTGTAAGTGATCTTTAAGTGTATAAATTAATTTTATCTATTTCTGGTTCTGAAAATGTATTTTATTTAAGTGTGGACACGTCAACTGCAATCAGTAGCTACCGACGAAACGTACATTTATTTGGCATAGATTATGATAAGAATCGCTTAAACGCAGGGCAAAATTATGAACTTTGATGATTTTTTATAATTCAACCGCTTATCGTAGGCCTATAATATTTTAGTATGTTATTTTAGACTATCTATCGTCATACAAAGTTTCATCCAAATCGTCAAATTTTTTTTTTTCAATTTAATTAAGAGGAAAGGTCAATTGGAATTTTTAAAATCGATTCAAGATTGTAAGCACAATTTTACACCTTTCTGCTAATTACAAAGAAACGGCTTGGCCAATATTCGTGCAAAACTGATCAACAAATCCTTATCAAGTTAAATGCAACTTAAGTTTTTGTAATTGGACCAAACATTTTTTTAAGAAACGTCCACAAAATGTCAAAAACTGGCTCACATACATATATTTTACCCAAAATTTGATCTCATTCGATTCAGAATGATTTAAAGCCGTACCGAGAAACCATAAATTTAGCAAATCGTTTTTTCCTTGAAAACAAACAACTCTTTCAGAAAGTTAATTATAAGTTATAAGAAATATTCTGCAGATTATCAAATAGAAAAACAATAATGAATATGATATTATCGGTTGGCAACTAAGTAAGTGCGGTTTTAAGCTTAGATGGTTTTAATTGAATTTTTAGGTTCGATGAAGTAGTCTTTTGAAGATTTTTTTTCGACTGCGTAGTTTTTTTTTAAATTTGTTGAAAGATGGAAAATAAAATCGAATTTTGTCATATTTTGCTTTTTTTATTTTTACAAGTATAAATAAATGTAATGTCATAAATTTCACAAGGTATATAAATACAAATGTAAATACAACTGATAATGGTAAAAAAGTCTTAAAAAATCTCAGTATCAAAATCGGCTTGACAAATTTTATTCTGGTGATTTTTTACTCAATTATGAAAAACACTCTAGTCGTCCAGTTGAAGTTGTATATAAAGGAATTGTTTATTTTCACTGTTACCCCTCAGCGGAATGATCAATTTTGGTGTCTACATTGGATAAATGACCAAGTTTAAGAACGCAGTCGAATAAAAGCCACCTGAATTGTTATATTGACACATGTTTTTTATTCCATTTTTGACATTACACGTCTGGTCAAAAATTACTGGAACATGGTTAGAATGTTTTGCCACATTCACCATATAACTCTGACCTTGAATCTTCTGATTACTTCTAGTTTTGATTTTTACAAAACTTATAAGCAGTTCAACATATTATATAATTATGATAGCGTCTTGATCCATTTAAAAATTAAATTTAACCTGATTTAGTTTTTTTGTTAATAAAAACAGAAGCTTTATGGACGTAGGATAATGATGCTGCTTGAAAGATGACATAAAGTCATTGATTAAAATGAACAACAGATTACAAAATTAATTAAAGTTCATTAATTCCAAGAAAAAAAATTCTATTTTTCTAACAAAAATCCGCAAATACTTAGTTGCCAACCTAATTTAAAAAAAGAGACTATTTCATTTTTTTGTGAAATCTTTTCCAGATCTGCTCAGATAATGAACCCACACACCAATATCCCACATGGCTCCGTCAGACCGCCATACCGCCATACCGGCGGCTGTGTGTCAAATCAATGTTCAATGGCCGTGGATATGCCCTCAGTAATTATTTCAATTATTGTATCAATCTTATGTAACCCATTAATATTGACAACTATACGCAAACGCTGGTTTCGGTATATATAGACATTATTACACTACTGTTATCGAATTGAAAATACGTATTCGAATCGAGTACCTATTTTGATTTCATTTCGATGAGAAACGCCAACATATGTAATCAATCATTGATTAAACTAAATTTGTGATTTACATGAAAAACGAGATTAACAAAAATATTTTTTTCATATAGGAAAAAATACTGTTATTGTCTCAATTGTATATTTGTGTAGTTTGTATTTGTGTCCCAGATCTCGATTTTTTCAAAAAAATTAGTTTTTTTAGATAAAAGTTGATTTTTTTGTTGAAAATAAAGTTGAAAATATTTGATACTTCGATGTGCATATGTTTAATGACCTTTTTGACCGCCAAATTTTCTTACTTTTTTATTTTTTTGCATTTGGAATTTTTATGCATTTTTTACTTTTTTATGGAATCTTTGAAACCGCTGGACTTGCCTTCTCAAAAATTTAATCAGTTTATTGTTTTGTCAATTGTTGAATCATTCAAATCGGATGCTCCGCTCTCTCAAGGACTAACAAGAGACCGTTTTTGCCGCATAATAGACAAATGTTATGGCAAAGCCATGTTAAGCTCCAACTTCCATACATTATGCTTCTGAATCATACTGAACACTGTTATGTATTTGCTGTGCATTCAAGCGTTTTATACATAAACTGCAACGTTACTTTCGTTATGAACCTGAGTCAAAAAGACCCTGTTATCTAACATTGTTTTTTTGTCATTTGTGCGGTTTCTAGGTAATGTTTCTTATCTGACAACCTGAGAAAATTACCTGACTGCACAGCAATCACATGGTTTTTGTTAATATTTAGAACGAATTTGTATGGGAAGTTCTTTATAATATAGCCTTGCTATAACTTTGGTCTGTTATGCGGCAGAATCGGTCCCCAAATTATATTGACGCTTTTTTCCCTGTAATTTTCAAAACACCTGGTTTACCTTTACCAAAAACTAATTAGCACGTTTTTGCATTAATACGATTTGAAAGGTTTTTGAAATATTCAAACCTCTTGATCCGTGTTCTACAAATCGTCGACCAAACACATACACACACATACATCCGTTTTTATAAGGTAAGCCAAAATGTTCAGAAACCTTTGAAACGTGAATACAGTCAACCCTCCGTTAACACAGCACTTTGGGTACACGGTTCCTATACTACGCTAAAAATCCGGCATCCCTCCGACTACACGGACTTCCTATTACACGGTTTTTGTTCAACAGCCCATAAGTTCCTTGCTCAACCTATGAGTGATTCTAGTAATTGGATATCAAAAAGGTATTAATGTAAGTTTTGTTATCGACTTTTATCTTTTAGACATGCCTGATTATATAATAGCTGATTAAGAACACGTTTGAACTGACTACTGCGTCGCGCTAATTTTTGAATAAGGTGTTTATGTCATACATGTCATTTTGTCCGGATTACTCCTACTTCAAGTTGTATTTTATGGTCTTCATACAACACGATAAAAATGATGCAATTTGTACTAACTCTGAGTCTTTCATAGTACGGTTCCCATACTGCATTATATAAGTTTCCATAGAATGCACTACGAATTAGCTTGATCGAATTGTATGTTAAATACGAGTTTTTTATAGCACGGTCCCCATACTGCACGGTACATACTTGCCGCGTTAACCGAGGGTTGACTGTATATATATATATATATATATATATATATATATATAAAAATATTTTTGATTTTTTTGCGATTACCATAACTTTTTTAGGACTTCGTGTAAAGTCAAAAAAAAATTCTAACTTATCTCGCGGCATTATATTTATTTGCCAATCCATTCCCATGAAGAACTATGTGTTACAACTATCTAAGGATTTGTATATATCTCCTCTAACTGAAATCTCTAATTCATCTCTTAAAGCAACGTTCCTTCGTAGTAGTTTCTTCGCAACGAGGGCATTCGGAAGGGAACGCGGGTTTTAGTTTAATTAATTCACACCGCATCGCGTCACGGTAAGCAAGACATAACAATGGTCCCGAAGCACGCTACCAACCACTCGGCTCGGCTCTCTCCTCTGCCCTGTGCCGCACAACCCCGCTGCACCCTAGATACAAGTCCGCGACTATTTAGTGAGGCGAGAGCTGGGAGGTAATGGAAAGAACTACTAGTTGTAAGTGGTATTTTGCCTTGAGGTAAGTCGCATGAACCTCCCAATACGTATAATTAATTACCTTAATCGAGAAAAATTGAGGTTCAAATATCTAGGTAAAATACTCATCTGTTTATATCGAAAATAAAATTTTTGCTTTTACTATCGAACAATAAATCCAGTTTCAAATTAATGTCTTTCAAACATACATACTTCTAATATCTGAAATTGTATAAATTAACTTAATTTGTTTAACACATTTTATTTAATCTATTTCGGGTTATAAAAATGTATTATATTTAACTGACGTCAACCGTAATCAGTAGCTTTCTTTAAAAAATGGAATAATCATATGCGCCAGCATATATTCTGATTAGAATCGAACAAGCACGCAACGAATTTTAAAACGTTGAAACGGCCTATAATATTTTAGTATGTTATTACAGACTAAGAAATCTATCTGTATACAAGGTTTTATTAAAATTAGCGAAAAAAATTCCAGCATTTGGTTATAAAGAATTGGCTTCGTCGATTTTTACTAAAAACTAATCACAAAACTTGGACAAACTTTTAAACTTTTCTGGTTATCATAAAGAAACTGTTTTGCCGATCGTTGAGCAGACTGATAAAGTCAACCGTAATCAGTAGCTTCCTTTGAAAGTTGGAACGTGCGTATGCTCCAACACAGATCCTGATTAGAAACGCATAATCGCGCGACCAAATTCTAAATTTTGACGAATTTTCATAAATTTACTGCTTATCGAAGGACTATAGTATATTAGTATAATATTTTAGACTAGGAATTCTAGCTTTATACAAAGTTTCATTAAAATTGGCGAAAAAAATATCAATTTTCACTAAAAACTAATCACCATGTTAGTCATCCAATTTCTTTCGAACAGTCTTTTTTAAATCAAGTCAAGATAGTGAACTAAAATGTGGACAAACTTTTACACTTTTCTGCTTATCATAAAAAACTGCTTTGCCGATCGTTGTGCAAAACTGATAAAAGCTAGTCCTTATCAAGTTACATCGAATGGCTTTAAATTTTTTAGAATTGATCCAGCCGTTTTTGATAAAACGTCATCGAAAGATAAGATATCAGCTCTCTCTCTCTCACACACACATACAAACTTTTTTCAAATTTTCAATTCAATTCAGAATAACTTGAAATGTCGAGAAAACAAATTTGCAAAAGCTAACTCTTTAACAATTATAATCATTTTTGATAAAAATTATATAAAAATTCAATATTTAGGTTTTTTGCATATGCGCAATTTTGACATTTTTAACAAATTTTAACTCCCAACATTTTAAAATATGGTTCAAAATTTATAAAAAAATAACACAAATATTTAAAATTATAAAATTATTAAAAATGTAATACTGTAAATAGAATTTTCAAATTTTTTGAGATATTTTGATAAACTTTGATATTTCAATATTCATTTTTTTAGTTTACGGGCAACCTGATATCAAGCAGTAGTATCCAATAATCCAGAACTATGCTTATAAGTAAAAATAGACCTTTCTGGACAATGCTGCATCTAACTGAATCAGTGTTTGATATATTCTAATATTAAATACATTTCAAATGTAGAAAGGTTAACCGTTGGGTTGCTTAATCGAAAAAGCAACGTTTTGAACAACATTTGAAGAGCTATCAAGTTTTTAAAATCAATGAAAATAAAAAAAAATTACTTTTGATAAAAATATGATGTAAGAAAAAAAAAATAAGAGAGAAAAATTCCTCAGTATCATATAAATAATTTTAATTTTTTGTAATATTATGGTGATAGGCCTGCCGTCTATCGTCCGCGGTTCACTCCAATCACCGCGTAAATTTCACGTGGCGGAAGATCCAGGCAGGATTTCACGGAGGAATGGCGATGCCTAAGTTATACGGGTTAATAGGATCGCTATTATTAGCATTGTCGCATAGGAATGAGAGCTTCCTTCGACAAATCGACAAATGAATATATAGAATCCGACACTGATTTTAAGACAAAATATATAAGATAATTCATAGACTTTATTCGAATAAGGTAATAATATTAAATGTTTTTCAAATATCCTATTCCTAAGACTAATGCTCTATTAAACTCACCTATAATGCTAATGTCCTCTTATTTCATCTTCAAAGTATCGATATTCACAATACATCCGTAAAACAATTAATTACCATCTGTACAAGTTATTCTTGATATTTTCTCGCGAATATGTTATTTCCATCATATATAATTTAGTTTTACCGTTAAGAATTAGATAGTTTTTTATTTTGTGTTATGTATTTTTATGTTATAAATTATATTATGTTATGTATTGTTATATCATAGAATAGTATATATACGTTATTATAATATGTATTATTAAAATTGTATTTTTAAGTTCTCCTGGAGCTACTCTGTGGGCTATATGATAAATAAATAAATAAATAAAATATATTAAAAATTTGAAATTCCAATTATGTAATTCAATTAAAATGAAATCAGTGTTAGACTAGACCAGCACCTGTAATGACTTCAAGAAAATTTATATGTGGCATGCTTTGTAGTGGGTAAATCTTCGATATTATTTGTATTAGCTGCCCCTTTCACTTATATACCACATACTTGACATTCATAATCAGTTAGTTATTTAAATACTAAATTCTTCTATACATATTTTTTATGGCTAAACAACGTTGTGCCTCCTACTAGGTTGTTCGAATTCCGATAAATCTTTTTGAAGTTTATTAACAAGATTTTTTAAAATGTAAATGATTATAAAAATATACTAACATTGTTGAAATAAATGGAAAAAAATTAGAAAAACAACATGTCATTCTTCAATATTGAAATCATTTTGACATCATCATTCTGACAGCATTTTCATCTGCCAAAAATGTGATTTGACTTGAAATTTGAATTTAGGTTCAATTACGAACCTAACAATTTTTAGATTATAATGTAATAATGGCTATGAATAAGAAAAATTTAATGCCTACATTGCCGTTGCCAGAAATGATGAGCCAAAAATTAAAATAATGTGAGATACTGTATATGCTTGGCAGATGAAATAATGTTTTTCAGTTTGACAGACTATGTTTTTTAATTTATGCTTGTCATACTTTGCCTTACTTTACTAAATTCACAATACAAAAAAACTTATTTAATTTAAACAAAAATTTTTAGTCATAGATAACCAAAAAATAAAATTTATACATCTACAGGTATGAGTAAAACTATTATATAACACTGGGCATTAAAATAAATTGAACCATTAGAAATAAATTTGTTCTAAGTATTGCTGTATTTAATTTGTAATATACAATTTAATATTACAATTTTAAAGAATACATTTCAAAATTTGTTTGTTTAATATTAGAAAATTTGGATCTTTTGATTTGTAGACGTGGGTAGAGGACAACGTCTGTCGGGACAGCTAGTATATATTTATATATATATATATATATATATATATATATATACATCCAATGGCGTTTATAAAAAGTTCAATCATGAACTTTATTCGCACCAGGGACATTAATTCATAAAATGGATTCGCAAACGCGAAACGAACAAAAAGCATTAATATCTGAATTGTTCATAAAACGCACTCCGCAGTAAAAAATCGCGTATAAAAATAATGCCGGTCTCACGGAAATGTGAAACTTGTAAAAAACATGAATTATCGTAACCTTTAATTAAAGAAAATCGTAAAAAGTGAACGAAGTCCAAGCGAACTTACCCCATGCTCGTATTGAACACTTATTGTCAAAAGTTTCTTTCCTTGGATAAAGGATAATAATTATTTTTATAAAATAAGACTTAAAGTTGAAATACATAAAATTTACAAATATTTAATTTATTCTTATAATAATTGAACAAGGCAAATAATTCTTTTATCACAAACCTATTTCTAACCTTTTTTATCATACATTCAGTTTAGGTTGGCATGGAAGAAAAGAATTTCTTGTTACAGAATTGTGGTACCACGATATTTGCTGTGTCAGCTCAAACTATAATTCCGACTTATTCCGGATTCATTTTTCCCATAGAAAGTATACGCTGATATATAAAAATGTATGCATGATAGAATATGTACGTATATAGATTGTGAATCTACAATATGTATATTTTGTAAGTGGCAGATAATTCTGATAGTAAAATAAATTTTGCCTAAAAAATATATGTACAAAATAACTATCGTTTTAGAACAAATCTGGTTTCAAGCTTAAATACAATTAGGATTTGTTTAAATAATATATTTTTTCTTCATTTTCAAACTGAATAAATATTTCACAATGACCGGCTAAGCCGTCTTTTTGTAATTAGTATTCAATACCAGATTTCTCTAAAATTCTCATTAAATCCTTATTAGTAAACTCTACTAAATTCTCATTGGATTCGTACTAGATTCTTGGTGGATTTTTGTAAAATTCTGATAAGGTTCACACGGTAACCTTATAAGTATCTTATTAGATTCTTATTGGATCATCACTAGAAGGTTATTGGATTCTATCAAGAATCTGATTGAGTACCCATTAGGGTCCTACATACGTACACATACTTTTTCCAAATTATTTTTAGTATTTTTTGTAATATTTTAGATTTTCGTTACAATCAAGTTATCATCTAATAAGAATGTATAATAGCAAGAATGTCACAAGAAACCAATTTGCAGCTAATAAAAATCAAATAAAAATCTAGCCAGAGTCTTACAATAATCCTGTAAAAATTTTATAAGGGCCTATTTGGGATCTGGTTGTGATCTAGTAAGATTCGAGTTAGAATCATATTCGAATCTAGTTAGAATTCGTTTGGAATTTGTAGAGTTTTGTAATATTTCAGTTAGAATTTAATGACACAAATACTGTCGAATCAATATATTTGGATTTTGATTACATAATCCGTGTTTCATTAATATTAGCTATGAATATTTAATTACATCAAATGATTTGATTCGTATATCATTTCTCAGCCTATCAAGTAGGTACATGTTGTAGATATTTGCTCATGTTATTCGCGAATTTCCATTAGCAAAGGATCTACTAAACCATGCTTAATTGCAAGCATTAATATTTGATTGCGTGTAATGCTTCTGGGTAGGCGAAATGTTCTTGCCAAGGTGTATCTTGACTTAATGTGCTTTTTATTATAATTTATTTTGGATTTTTAAGAGATAGATTAGGAGCTGATTCGTGAACCAGCTTCAATAATTTTATTGATGATTATATTTTGGCTGCGATTTTATAATAGATGTATATTTATATTGGAAGAAGTAATTGTTCATGATGATAAGTTTGTAATGCAAAATTGCTTTATCAAAATATAGAAGCATGAAATACGATTTTATACGCGTAAGCATCCGCGATTTTTGGAAACAAAAAAGGTTCGCGCTTCGTGAGTGAACCGGATACTGATATTATATTTGTTTCCCCTTTCCGGGTTGCCTTACAGATAAATTAGACAAGGAGCCAGACAACATTTTTACATATATCAAGTTCCTAGATACTCTCCTCGAGCAACCTGATATCATGCAATATGATACAACTGTCACTTAGAAAAAATTGATAGCGATGTTTTCCAGTATAAATAGGCCCTGACAAATGAATAATACGTTGGATTACCATATATAACTAGTTGTAAGTGGCGTGAGGGCAAGTTGCATGAGCTCCTCAACATGTGTAACTAATATTCTTGATCAACGAAAAATCTATATATTAATTTATGAGTGATTTATAATTGTAACGAGCTGCTGTATAACGTGAGCAACTATCGCAGATCTTTCAATATTGAACAAACATTTTTAATATACCTTATTGAGAAACACATACATGCAGTATTTTCTAGAATTGAGGCCAAATATTCTAGATTTTAATTAATTTTTATCAATGAACCCCTTCGTAGGACTATAATATTTTAGTATGTTTATTAAGACTACTTACTCAGAATCCCAAGTTGAACTCCAACGATGGTTCTTACGGCAAGAAAAAATCGAATAATTACCGGGAAAACCCTAAAAACAGCCCTTTTCTTTTTCACATACAAACGTTAGTATTTTCATATTTTTGCCATCGGATACGGAATACTTACTCAAGTCGTATGAGCGTTTTGGGTCTGAATTTTTTTACTGTGCTCCAATTCGTATGAAAATTCAAAATTAGGTTTATCTTACTCTCAAGTTCAAAAGTGAAAATAATTTAGACTCCTTCGCCATTTCCCGGGTATGACATCCTTCTCAGTGGTGTAATTTCATTTTTTTCAAAATAACGTCGTTTACCGATTGAAAGAACTAATTATAAGAAAAAAATGTTTTATAATGTTTTTCAAAAAAGCAAATACTCATTATTTTATTAAAAGCAGCTGCACATTTAAGATGCATATGAGTAGATGTACGAGTATATACATTTCGGTATAGACTGTAGTGTAAAAAATCATAATAATTTTTAACTAATTGGTACATATCAATATAGGTTATTAAAAAAATTGGAACTTTTGAATTGTAAACATAAGTACAGGACAACGTCTGTCGGGTCATCAAGTTCTAAATAAATGACTAGACGATCGTATCAAAACTAGCTAACGCGAGTGCTTATCCAGTTTTATTAAATGATTTTTAAATTTTTGAAATCGACTCAGCAGTTTTTGAGAAAATTACTTACTTTTGAGGTCAAACAACGCTGCTAATTTTTCAAACTTTGATGAAAGACAAAAATTTTCACACTTTTGTTAACACTAATTACAAAGACATGGCTCGGCTGATCGTCGAGCAAAACTGATAAGCGCTTGTCTTCATCGAGATACATTGAATCAAAAATTTGAAATATTGAAATTTGAAAAGGTCAAAAATCTGCTCACATAAAAGTAATACAATTTATTTTAAACAAAATTATTTCTTACAAGAGAATTCTACTTTCTATATGAAAATTTTAGAATGCTGAAGAATGTTTTTGTGGTAACCTCTTGCTTTCGCATCTTGTTTCGGATTCGATATCCACCTTCCAGATTGGCATCAAGCGGTAGTAATTTCAGATGATCACTTTAGATTATGCATCTAACATTTGGTACTAAGATTTGGAGCATTGTTATTTTGTCATAAAGTATCCAAATACAACCATCAAATCCACTAATATATAATTACTCTTGTTTCTTAGATAACTCAAACACGCAGCTCGTCGACCCGGAGCTTTGGCAACGGGTCGACACGCCAGATGTTCTTGTTCCCACGAAACGCACATTATTTTTTCCAAATTTGGCCACATTCGATTTAGAGGTCGAGAAAACATAAAATTAGCATATCGTTTTTTTTGCGAAAACAAACTTTTCCTTCGGAGCAAATTAGTTGATTAAAGTAGAGATAATTTTTTAATTTGATATTATGATTTCTGACCCCCAATCCATTTACAGCTCCTCCTCTATCATATTTGTTTCCGTGTCTTGTAACGGCAGGACATAATAGAATTTTTTATATATCCTTCGACGTATTACGTACACAAGATTCCGGACTGAAATCCTCTTATGACGAAACCTGATCAGCGAAAAAAAAGCAAAAAACGAAAAAAGGACTCATATGACAAGATCGCATGGATGTGTATGAGATTACGCTCATACGCGCTACTGGAACTTAATGCGTTATGTATACATGTCGACTTACAAAAGACCATGTTTGACAACAACCATACGAAAATAGATAATAAATCGCATTTGAACGCGAAGTAACACTGTTGGAATATTTTGGCAGTTGTAAGTAATACATCGAAAAAGATACTGGAAAGAGTTTCTTTAAATTCGCGTAGGTTGTTCAGAAAATAACGAAGATTTTGGTGTATATGATAAAGATGAATGGGACACTGATTAGAGATAATATTTATGTTAAGATGAAGGTAATTTTATTAATTATAATAGTGCACACACACGTGCTTGTATGTCCTACAAGCGCATATCATTATTCCAAATTTTAATGTATTACAAGCACTAGAACTAACTTTTACTTTAGCAAGATTTTAGTAATATTTTTGCAATATTTTACTTCCCGTAGGGTAAGTTATAGTAATGGCAAAAAATCGAATATGAAAATCTTTGCATATCTTTACGTTTAAAAGGTTTCTGAACATTTTGGGGGGCGTCTATTAATTACGTGAACAAGTTTTTGAGGATTTTTGGACCCCCCTCTTGGTGATACATGGTGATATTCAAAATTAACCCTCTCTCTCCCGCCATAATTTATAGTTCAACCTTAAGCAAAAACATTATTTTCCAAATAAATAGTTAAATTTTTTTATCTAAATAGCTAAATCTCAATTTGGGTTTAAACCAAAACAGCAGTGATGAATGAATACCATTGAAGACGTACATATTAGTGACTAATAACCGCTTTGCTTTAAACATAATTACATGATACGAGGCACTTATCTCATGAAGACAGGATTACTCGCATTCGGGGTATCATAGGCATATCTGTACTAATTTCAACGTTTGATGTCTCATGATCAGCCGAATATATATTGGCGTTGATATGATTCGATAGAGGAGAAGAGGAGAAAAACAAATAACTTGAAAATTATATGAAAGTATTCATAGAAATATTGAAGACAGAAAATGTAGATCAAAAATGTTTACCTAATTAAAAAAGGTCAGTTCGGGCACTGCGGTGTGAAATGGCAATGGGAAATTTCTGACATTATTCCCAGAATTTAGTTGAAGTTTAACCCAGCTCACGGATCTGCTCTAGGGCAGTGCTACCCATTACTATTATTATTTTCATTATTAAAAGATATAATATACATTGGGCTTGTAAATTTTACTAAATAATTCCATTGTCAGAATAATTATCTTAAAGTATGTAAGTGTAAGTTTGTATATTTAATTATAAACTGAGTTAATGATTCTGTAGCACGTCAAAAAATGTTATAATGTAGAAAACATACAACTTCATAAATAGCGCTTAGAGATAAATTCAAACTAGTTGTGTATGGCATCGTGCCTTAAGGCAAATTGCTGAAACTTCCCGTACCGTTACGAAATATGTTCAAGAAATATTGAATGTTTTCATATAGACTATTATAAATACCGTAATATTTAAACAAGTTGTATGTTCTTAAAAACGCATTTTGCGATTTTGATGAAACTTGGCACATATTGTTCCTGTACCTTACCAAGAATGTGACCAAAATTTAAAGTTGGTACTTTCAACAGTTTTCGTGACAGATGCGTGGTTGATGGGTGGTTGGCTCCGCGCTCAATACTAATATTTAAACAGGTAGTATGTTCTCAAAAACGAATTTTGCGATTTTGATTAAACTTGGCACATATTGTTACAGTACATTGCCAAAAATGTGACCAAAATTTAAAGTTGGTAAATTCAACAGTTTTCAAGATGCGTGGTTGATGGGTGGCTGGCTCCGCGCTCAATACTAATATCTAAACAGGTGGTATATTCTCAAAAACGCATTTTGAGATTTTGATGAAACTTGGCACATATTGTTACTGTGCCTTACCAAGAATTTGACCAAAATTTAAAGTTGGTGAATTCAATAGTTTTCGAGATGCGTGGTTGATGGGTACAAAGAATGGGAGCTATAAAGAATCTACTAAGGAGCTATAAAGAATTTACCAAAGAGCTTTAAAGAATTTACCAAAGAGCTTTCAAAAATCTATCAAGGAGCTATAAAGAATCTACCGAGAAGCTATAAAGAAGCTATAAAGAAGCTATAAAGAAGCTATAAAGAATCTATCAAGGATATATCAAAAATCTATTAATGATCTATCAATGAGCTGTCAAGGATCCACAATAGAGCTATAAAGAATCTACCAAGGAGCTATAAAGGATCTACCAAAGAGCTATAAAGAATCAACGAAGAAGCTATAAAGAATCTACGAAGGAGCTATAAAGAATCTACTAAGAAGCTATAAAGAATCTACTAAGAAGCTATAAAAAATCTGTCATGAATCTATCAAGAACATCGCGAAACTATCAAGGACCTATTGAGGACCGATCGAGGAAATCAAAGATCTATCACGGATCTATCAAAGATCTATCACGGATCTATCAAGAATCTGTCAAAAATCTATCGAGGACATATCGAGGACATATCACGTATCTATCAAGGACCTTTCAAGGACTTATTAAGAATCCATCAAGGATCTATCAAAAAATTATCAAGAATCTAGCAAGAAACCATTAAGACTCTAGGAAGAATCTTCTAAAAATCTAGGAAGATTCTTATGAGGATCTAGGAAGAGTCTTATAGGGATCTAGAATTTTTTTTATAATGATCTAGAAAGAATATTATAAGGATCTTGTGCAAATTTTATTAGTAAGATTCAAGTTAGAACCAAGTCAGATGTCAGGTTAAAAATTTCTCTAAAATGGAGTAATATTCCAGTCAGTTTCCTATTCAAGTTAGTCTCAAGATTATTGAGGCTCGAATCTCAAATATGTAACAATCCACCCTACTCTCTCCTATATATTGGCATTGATAAGATATATATGCACCCTAAGCAGAGAGACGTAAGCATAAGCAAGCGATTGCTTCGAATACCAGGAATAATTACTTATCCCAGGTTATTAGGTAATTATTATAGTTTGTACATTCAAAGCAACTGTTTAGACTACTCAGCTAGATATGCGTTTCAACATACATACTAAGCTGCTGAATTAGGATTTATATATATTACTATACGTATCAGACTAAGTGATTGATATTAATTGATAGAAGAGTAATAGAAGATTAACATTGAACGATTGGATAAGGATAAAAAATAGCTGTGTTGCTAATTCTTAATTGTGTCTAATCTGATAAGAAAATAGTTTGAATCTAATAAGGAACTGGCAAGAACTCAATAGGAATGTAATCAGAATCCAATGAGTCTTATAAAAATTTAGATGGGATCTGGTTGGAATCTAGTACGATTCAAGTTAGAGCTTGGTTAGAATCCGACTAGGGAGGCAAACAAAATGTTTCCAAATTTGAATATTATATCTATTTGCCAGCAGTGGCGACATCGGTTCGAACGTGGGCTAGCAGCAACTAGTCCCGGGTTCGCTGGTTCGATTCCCGCTACCACCGTAGCCCGACATCAGGCAACTTGGATGTCAAATTTCCACTTGGGGTTATAGATCACAATATAATTTCAAGTGGAAATCGTCTTTCGTGGACATAGCTGCATCATTCAATCAAATGATAACTATGAAACGTACGAGCTAATATAAACCCCACACATAGGAGAATGGTGAACCGATGGGTTGCCTCTCATAAAATATGTTACGTCATAAGTCATCAACAAACAGCTTATAGAATATGTAAAGTAAGAATTCTGATTGCTGTTGAAACAATAAAAAAAATATTTATTTCCGAATGAATCTTTAGAATTGTTTTAAAACCGTTCAGTCGTCTATCGAAATTTATCTATTCAGAAAGCGTCGCCGTGTATTCTCACCGAACTCTTTCTTCTTTCTTGTTTTGTCGGTAAATGCAAACGCATCGGCTGCTGCTTTCTATTTTGGAAAAAAAGTGTAAACACATTTCAGCATGGATATTCCGTTCGAACTAGGAAAACACATCAGAACACTTCGGCGTTGTATGTCGCGAGGCATCGCGTCGCATTCGGGCCATTATCCAGGCGCGATCTCGCTTTTGCGTTTAGGGATAGATACTCGGGACACGGGACACGGGATGGGGCTAAAATAAATATCGATGCTTTTTCGATATCAAAATAAACTGATATTTATTGTATAATCATTTTTAATTGAATTAATTTAGTCTCCCAGAAGGAGACCTTGGCTTCCCGAAGGAGAAAAGTTTGTTTCATGCAGAAAATTTAATTTGCTAATTTTATGTTTTTGGAGAGTTTCAAGTCCTTTTGAGCCATTAGATATCAGAATTGATGTATATATGCATGTGTATATTTTTATATATCGAAGGAATATAAAATTTTTAACTTCCCGCAGGGTAAGTTCTTATAATCGTCCAAAAATCTAAATGATCTATTTTTGCATATCTGAACATTTTGGCATACCTTAGAAAATATGAATGTGTGTATGTGTATGTATGGATACAATTTTTTGCTCAAGTTTTAGGGCGCACGGATCAACCGATTTGAATGGTTTAAAAAAGATTCCTATCGATAAGGAGATGTGTTGATTAGTTTATGGCAAAGGCAGGTTCGACCGTTTACGGGATAAGGAGCAAAGAGTGCAAAAAATAATAATAGAATTTATGATTGAACAAAACATCCGATTTGAATGATCAAAAAAAACATTCAATTCCTAATGATGGAGAGAGGTTGTGATTAGATTTTGGTAAAGGTAGGTCTAGCCGTTTCGGAGATACCAAAAATGGCAGTCTCTGAGAGTTTTAAGCTTCATTTGGAATGATTCAAAAAACGTTCTGCTTGTGTTGACAAAGCGATTGCTTTTGAGACAAAAATGTTTCGGTTGTTTTTAATTTTCAAAAAATTTTTTTTATTTAGTCCTCAAAAATTTAATCATGGTACGGAAAGTTCCAGCAATTTGCCTTAATTGCCAGATGTTTCGTCTGGATATGTTGAACCATATAATATTAATATCCACAGAACATATATAGAAAAAAAATTTTGTGCCTCATTTTATTTTAATTTGTAATGTTTACGTACATGCCATAATTAATATTGACTATATAGTTTAATATTGATAACTATATGTGAATTGTGACTTTATAAACTCCACATTTGTAAATTCTCTTACACAGATATAACAAATTTTAATAAGATTAGATCCGCATTCATTAGTTCATAGTAAAAAACAAAACTATGTGTGTGATATAAACGTGTACAAACTTTAAAAAGATAAATTTAGATTTTTATGGATTAAGTCTAGTCTAAAAGGACATACTAAAATATTACGTCTAATTGCGAATCGGTCAGTCGATTTCCTAAAAGAGATTGGATTCGAAGCAATTTCATAAATTCTTATTCCAGATCTGGAAGTTTTACTGCAGTCAATATTATAAAATGGTACTAACTAAATCTTACTATTGTACTTTGCTAGTTTCCAACTAGATTGTAACTGGTTTATTATAAGATTATTAATAGATTCTTACCAGATTTCTACTAGACTCTGATTAAATTCTAACTATACTCCCACTAAATTCTTAACATAACTTAACAAGGTTCTTATTGAATCAAGAATCATATCATATTCTGACTTGATCGTTATTAGATTCCAACCAGATCGTACTGGACTTAATTTTCTTAGTAAGTTTTTGTCAGTTATACAATTTTGCTAAATTCTTATTAGGTTTTCACTGCATTATCATCAGGATCTTATAATATTCCGGATGGATTTTTATCAAATTTGAACCAGATTCTTATTTAGTTCAAATTGCATTATGATTGGTTTCTTAGTAGATTCTTCTTAGATCCTAACTTGGTTTCGACATGATTATAACAAATATTACTAATATATTTTTAAAATCTTGCTCACATATTGCTGTAGTACAATTTAGTGCTAGCGATAGTAATTATTAGAATTACGGAGTGCCAGTAAGTATATGATATGGAACTATTACCACATTTGGATTATAGTTGCTATTTTTCGATGTCGATCTTTGTGTGTACATCTAACATTGTTGTATTTTTACAATGAAACAAGGGACTATCTATCAAAAAGCATTTCACAGGAACGACACATGATGAGAAGTGTTCGATACCTTTATGTCAGGACACGCACTCGTACTCGTTTCTTTACAATAAGACTTTCGAGTATAAATGACGAATGGTTGTAATAAAAATGATAGTGGATATATATATATATATATATATATATATATCTGGCAATTTTGGCAACAAGCGAAAAAGATATGCAGGAAACAATGAAGCGGCTAGAGCGGTACCTGGAGAAAAGGAAATTGGTATTGAATGAGGAAAAGTCAAAGGTAATGCTTTTTAAAAAAGGGGGAGGGAGAAAAAAGAGTACAAACTGGCTATGGAAAGGGGTCAGTATAGAGGAAGTCAAAGAGTTTACTTATCTGGGGTACCACTTTACAAAAAGTGGCAAAATGAAAGAGCATATCAGAAATCTGGCAAAAAAAGCAAACGCAGCAATGAGAAGTACGTGGAGCCTCGGCGAGAAGTTATTCCACAATAACTTCAGCAGGAGAATTAAGATATTTGACAGTTTGGTAGTCGGAGTGTTGGCTTACGGCGCAGAGATTTGGGGTTGGAGGGAGGTCGCAGAACTAGAAAGAGTACAGAAAAAATACCTGAAATGGATACTTGGTCTGGAGTCTTGTACTCCAGATTATGTACTCTATGAAGAGGTAAAACGAGACAAATTACATCTGATATTAGCAAAGAGAGCGATTAATTATGAAGAAAGACAGTTAAAGACAGGAGTAAATGCCATAGTGAAGGAGTGTATTAGCGAAAGAAGGAGAGGTAAAGGGGATAAAGAGAGGTTGGATGAAAGGATAAGATACATAAACAGATGTGGATTTGGCCAGGAGGGCATAGTTCAGCTGAGTGAAACCGGAGTGAATGTTGGAGAGGTACTGCGGGAGAGAGGAAGAGAGGTACAAAGTCAAGAGAACTGGAACAAACTGGAAAGATCTAGATACAATAGAAAGTATAGAGAAATAATGACAAGTGGACTTCCGCAGTATCTAAGAGGCTGGAGCAATGGCTGCGATCAGAAGGTAATTGCGCGGTATAGATGTGGCACCATGGAGAAAAACAACAAACACTGGCTGAACCCTGAAGAACGAAGGTGTGAGTTGTGCGGGAAGGAGGAGGACACGGTTGAACATTGGAAGGAAAGATGCGCGATGTTAGAGAGAACAAACAGTTCTATAGAAGACGTTCTCTGTGGCAAAAATGATAAGGAAAGTCTGGGCTGGTTGAAAACAATCAACCGCATGAAAAAAGCAAAGGAAGAAGAGTTACTTGGGCAACCAGTCCAGAGCGTTATAGTTATTAGAAACCACTAGGATCAGACTTTTCTGTTTATTTTTATTTTTTGTATATAAAGTAGGTTTAAGGTATTATTGGTATAATGATGTATTTCTAGGCCATTAGGCTGAAATAAAATAAATAAATAAAATAATATATATATATATATATATATATAATCATTTTTTTTACTTTTTTAACAGTAATTGTGGTTTTCTTAACTATAGTTAAATATCAAGAGAAGATTCGAAAAACAGTTACAAATAGTTTATATCCTTGAATTGAAATCATAATAAATTCAACCCCACCTTGGGGTATGTCCTCGTCGTTCGGATTCAGATTCCAAGGACTTGGCTTGCAAATGGATAAACGCTGTTGTCTTCACGAACGATTTGAAATGCAAGAATCGCTTCAGAAATCAAATGCTAATGAAATGCAACGCGAATAAGAGATGAACCTACCATTTCTGCTATTTCGAGGCGGAACTGATTCGATTTTTATTTGATCGGAACGAATTCATTGTGATTTCTTGAATTTCTCATTACTTCGAGAAATAGAACGACCTGAGATGGAGATACGCCCGGGATGATCTCAAATTGTCGAGTTATAATAATTTTTGATGCAAGATTGAAACAGGTTAAAAAAACAAGTCTCGTAAATATAGGGAAAACGTTTCTATCCGAATTTTTGTCAACCAAAGAAGAAAGTAGAAGTATATAGTCCCCCACTGATGGTAAAGATGTTGATAGTATCATTCTTTCTCCGATAGGTACTTTGTGCCACATTTTATACATATCAAGTTACGTGAAAATCTATTCAACATCTGAGGTATTAGTGTCGGCAAGGGATTTTCACTACGTGCATCCATTTGTCAAATGTCTTCGACGAAAATTCAATACAAGTATTTACAATATATCTATAAGAAGATAGAAGGTGAAGGTAACTGTGTCTGTATGATACATACAGTAAGTACAAGTTTTAGAGACTATCTACTTTATTTGACTAAACCACTTTCATCAATCAGAATACAACATTATTTTTAATATGGTGTTAAATATGCATGTATTATGAAATGATATTCTCAGTGGGGCAATACCGTTAACAATTTATCTAAATATTACAGCCATAAATTATACAAATATTTCTATATACATGCGATAATGAAAATATATTTTTTGATTCCACATTTGTTCAGACAGACGGCAAAAAATGAAAATATGTCGCTCCACGCCGCAAAAAGTCTTGTACTTTGGCCCGCGGGGACATATGATTTCTGATCAGAATCATATAACATAATGTTGACATTAGAGTCGTGTTATACTCGTATTATTTTTCGAATTCTACTGCCAGGAACGCGATCGTTCTGTACATTTTGTTTTGCGCCTTGGGAATTATAAGAGACTGATAGTTTGAGAGCTGGGGAGACACAGATAAAATCAAATTTTAGTATGAATCCAGTATCAGAACGCGTATTAGACGTTAGAAACAAGTTAGGATCTAGTTATAAACTATTAACTTCCACTTGGATATAATTTTTTTTAGTTTTATTTTATTATTTTTTAATATTTCATTTTAAATTTTAGATTTAAATTTTTAGTATGAATTGAATTATCAGAACACGTATAAAGTATCAGAATGACGCTAGAAACAAGTTATAATTAAGTTAGGATCTAGTTAGAATCGATTAACGATTTAGTTAGAATCCACTTGGAATTAATTTTTGTTAGCATTAATTTATTAATTTTTAATATTTTAGATTTCATTAATAATCGAGTGAGAATCTAAGAACAATCTAGTAAGAATGTAGTTTAAATTTAACAAAAATTCAAAACAAAAGTCTATCAGAATTCAACAAGAATCTAGTAAGATTTTTACGAGAATTGCAAAAAAAAATCTTATTAGATTCTGGTAAGAACCTTCTAAGATAATGTAAGTAGATATGTAGTTTGGAAAAATGTTTGGAAATTGTAGAGTTTCGTAAAATTTCAACCTGAATCAAATTAGAATCTAGTAATTTTTCAACTAAAAATTAGAAGATTTTAATTGTAGTAAAGTATTATTTTTGTAAGAATTTATATAGAATCTAGTATAATTATAGTTCATAATCGAAAATTAATTTTTTTGCATATCTTTACGTTTCCAGGCTTTCTGATTATTTCGATATATCTCAGAAAAAATAA
Organism: Ctenocephalides felis; assembly: GCF_003426905.1. Taxonomy (NCBI): domain Eukaryota; kingdom Metazoa; phylum Arthropoda; class Insecta; order Siphonaptera; family Pulicidae; genus Ctenocephalides; species Ctenocephalides felis. Next base: position 58,449,783 of record NW_020539725.1, on the reverse strand, counting down.
ATGTATGTAAGTACGTATGTGTGTGTAGTATGTTTTTCGTATGAATACAATTTTTGTTCACGATTTCGCGGATGCACGGATTAATCATTTAAAAAATAGTAAAATGGAAGTGATATTTGCACTCAAAAATAATCAGTAGACATATGCTCATAAAATTATCAGATATTTTCTAAAGATTTTGAAAATGAGTACTAATTTTGTAACAATTTTTTGGGTTCCGTATCAGGATTTACAGTTTTTAAATTTCACTTATACGGTTCAAACAAATTTCAAAATTTTCAGACATTTTTTTTTCAAATATACAAAGTTCTATACTTTCAATATGAATTTTAAATTTCCAATTTAGTTTCAAAATGTATATATTCCATATGCGTTATTGTAATCGTAAAAAATATATCCTCAGATAAATTCATTCGGATCACTTGTTAATGTAAACATTCTTAAGTTTTTTGTGCGATAAAAACGTCGTTATATAATATATGAGAATTTATAATTATCTCTTCAAAAATATTTAAAACAATTGCTATTAATCATTGATCAATATTTATTGATTACTGATATTTTTTGTTCGAATATTTAATTCTGGTACGTGAAGTTCCAGAAATTTTCTTTAAGGCACGATATCTTGCACCACTAGTTATGTTATTTTTTAACAGCAATCAGAACTTTAAGCTGTTGTGCTAATTTGACTTAATACTAGTCTGTTTAACAAATGGCAAACTAAACAGTTGTTACATCTGTGTAAGATATATTATTATTACAATTTCTGTAACAGGACAAATTTTTTATTGGTAATGCTGGACGAGGGCTATTTTTATTAGGAAACATATTACTATCAATATGTCCAAGTGAAAATTGTTGTCACTACTGCTTGACACCAGGCTGCTGGAAGTGAGATCGAACCCGGGACCTCTGATTCAAGTCCAGTCGTTATAGCCGCTTACTTAAAAACCATCCCTATTTGAAATATATAATTTTAATTTTACAATTTAGTTCATAATTTTTAGAAATATGAGATAAGGTCCTTCAAGTTTAGATTATAAACTTTTCAAGTAAATATATATATATATATATATATATATATATATATATATATAAGCATCATTGTCCAATTTATATGCTTTTATATTTTGTCTACCAAATACGAACAATGAAGTTTACAGTACTTATAATAATGGCGGCACGTTCAATTACGGTACGGCAAGTTCCAGTAATTTTCCTTGAGGCACGATGCCACGTACTACTAGTTCCTACTAACTTTAATCAATTACAACAACAAAAAAATCAACTACCAGCTCTCCTTCTACAATAACGCATGGCTCGTGTTATGTTCCTACATTCCTCTCAGGTTTCGCACACAACGCGGAGAACGCTCGGAGCTAGCGCGGTCCCAGTGCTAATCATATCAAACGAGTGGATTTACCTACCACCGACTGCACGGCGGTGGTCGGGTAGGATCGGGTAGGAGCTGTTTTTGTTTTCCTTATGTTTGTTATTGATTAAGAGAAAATATCGTTGGTAGAATTGTATTATTGTTTATACAGTTCACGATATTTCATTATACTCATTTATTTATCAATGGAAACTTGGATTCGTATTTCCAAGAAGGAAAAGTCTATTCAAGCCAGAATTTATTTTATTAACTTAATTTATTGAATTTATATAACTACTAGCACTATCACTAAATCTGTTTTATGAGATATAAGCAAAATTTAAATATTTGAGCAAGATTTTAAAAATATATTAGCAAAGTTTTAGTTCTTATACGAGTAGGATAAACTTAGTGAAACAAATTAGCTCAAAGTTACCTTAAGTGTGTCATGACATTTGTAATACACAAACAAAAAAGTGTATAAAAAATATCTCTAATAATCGATGTCTAATAAAATCATCGTTCATTCGCATAGTATTGAGTTTTAATTAAATACACCGGATTATTTATGGACATGCTTCTCCACTTAGAATCTAGTTTGAATCTAGTTGAATTCTGCTTGGAATTAGAAAATCTTAGTATTAACTTCCCGTAAGGTTAGTTATTGTAATCGTCCAAAAATCGAAATCGATTTTTTCCCCATATCTTTACGTTTCAGAGGTTTCTGAGTATTTTAGCATACCTCACAAGGAGAACCCGCGCGTAGCTCGTCTCAGATTTTGTTAAAACTTGGTATAATGGTAGATTTGATGTCCAAAATGACCGAGGTAAAATATTAGAGTCCAGTCATTATAGTAAGGTCATCTCGGAATTTGAGATACCCAGCTGTAAGTCTGTAAATACTTGTAGGTATACTGACACCCTAAATTTGTCTCAAAATCTACATATGGTATTGACACCCTACCATATGAAGGTTTTGATACAACTTTAAGGAGCCAATATACAAGTATTTACAGACTTATAGCTGTGTATCTCGAATTATTGAACTGGACTATAGAACATTTTCTCTTATCAGTGGGAAAGAGCTGATTAAATTCTAGTTTTTGCGTCTATGGTCAAAAGCTCAGTTTTTTTATTATTATTTTCATTTCTTATTAATAATTGCATGAGAAAATAATATCAAAATTAATTAAAATTTTTAATAACTTTTATATTTTTCACTAAATTCTATAATATAGTACCCTTTAGAATGAATATAAAATTGATGTGATACTTGAAAAATTGACGTAAAATATTATAATTCCATATTAATAATCCGAATACTCGCGGGTTCTCCTTGTCCGAAAAAAATGATGTGTGTGTGTATCTGTGTGCGTGTATTTATGTATGTGTGGATACAATTTTTTGTCGACGTTTTTGGAAGCACTGATCAAACCATTTGCAATTTTTAAAAATCAATCGATACCTATTGATAATGAGATGTGCTGATTAGTTTTGGGAAAAAGTCGGTCCAGCTGTTTTAGAGATACGGACCAAAGAGTGCAGAAAATGGAAATTAGGTTTTTGAGAGAACAGAGCATCTGATTTTAATGATCCAAAAAACATTCAATTCGTAATGATGGGCAGAGGTGGTGACTAGTTTTTGGCAAAGATAGGTCTAGCCGTTTCGGAAATAAGGACCTAAAATTATAAAAATCTGCAGTTTTTGAGAGAACAAAGCTTCTAATTCAAATGATTCAAAAAACATTTTGCTTATGAAGAAACGATTAGTTGAGGAAGGCACAAAATTCTAAGCCTTAACCTTATGCACTTCATATGAATAATTTTAACTTATAAGCAATTCAGTTTATATAATTCTTAGAAGTATTATAAGCAATTCAGTTTATATAATTCTTAGAAATATGAGATAAGTTCCTTTATTCTAATTCCACTTAATCCAATTTTGTTTATTTACTTCTCATGTAAACATTACATCTAATTTGTCTTAAAGCCTGATGTCATGCCACCACTAGTAGTTTTGTAATATTTAGAGAGATTTTAGTTATAATCAAGTTACAATCCATTAAGTATCGAGTTACAACCTGATTACAACCTAGTTAGAATTTTGAAAAATTTGATACTTCAGTCTGATCCAAGATAGAATCTAATAACTTCCTTACAAGAATATATTTGTGGTCTAGTTCAGTCCTAGTCTAGTAAAATTTAAGTTAGAACCTTCTTAGAATCTAGTTAGAAATTTTTATTTGTTTATAACTAAACTAAATAAATTAAACTAAAGTTTAATTCTAAGTGGATTACAAAAAAATTGTTACTCAATTGCATTATGATTTTAACTCGATTGCAACATCATTATAAGTTGCTTCTAATTCATTCCAAATTTATTGGATCTAAAATATTACTAATATTTTTGTAAAGTTTTACTCAAGTATTGAAAGAAACTCATTAAAATATGAAATAATTGGCTGCGCTTTTAAGACATACAAGGATATGTTTCTGATCCACAATTAATATAATTCCAAATATTATAGATGTGCTTGAGAGAAACAGTTGAAAATCAGATCTAAATAGCTAAATCTCAATTTAAGTTAATCATCAAACATTTCAAAAACTTTATGCAACTTGTCTTTAAGCAAAATGCCACTCACACCTAGTTATAAATCATATTACTAAAACGATTCCAATGTCAACATCGTCCTTCTTGGATTCTGATTAGAATCCATGTGTCCCTGCGGGCGGACACGCGTGTCTGCGCGAAGGCGCCGGATTATTTTTTCTGATGTCTGGGAATATCAGAAAGATATATATTCATTATTTTGTGTTTATGGGATCCTTTGTGTAATTTATTTGTGTCTCTGTTCTGATTTTTATTTACTTAGCATCGTCTGCGCTCACACTCGAATGACATATCAAATTTCAAAAGCAGGTGATAGGGAAGGTATTCATAATGGTATACCTACATAAGAAGGTGTACATACATGTAATGTAATGTAATGGCAACATTTTTCTTTTTTTTTGCAAATTACAAAGCCATTTCTAATGATTTGACCGATATTTTCGCAAACCAAATCGCCGCTCTTCCTTATCGAATTTATTCCAATGGCTTTTGAATTTGTGAAATTTAAATTTTGACTCATCACATCACAAAAACTTTTTCAAATTTTGATGAATTTTTAAAATTAAACGACTTGTCGTAGGGCCGTAATATTTCAGTATGTTCTTTAGGACCATGATATCTATCAACATGAAATAGTTTATCAGAAAAAATCTCTACCGTTAATTACGAAGTAACGGCTTGTACGATCTTTGTCCAAAACTAATCGATTCAGGATTGTAAGCTAAACCGTAGACGTTTTTTTTTGTCTATTACAAAGTAGCGGTTCCACTGATCGTTGCACAAAACTGAGAAACGATAGTCCTCATAGGGTTACATCATCGGATGGCTTATAAATTTTTGAAATCGATTCAAAGAAAAGTCTAATTCTGACAAACGCCAAAATTAACAACTATTTTTTGCAAATTTGGACGAAATTTTAAAACCAAACGACTTTTAGGGCTATAATATTTTAGTAGGTACAAGCTATAAGACCATAATATCTAATCGATTCAGAATTGCGAGCGAAAACGTGAACATTTTTTTTCTTCATTTTCTGTTATTTACAAACAAATGGCTTATCTGATCGTTGTGCAAAAATAACAAACATTAGTCTTTGTCGAGTTACATCGAATGGCTTTTAAATTTGCGAAATCAGTCCAGCCGTTTTTGAGAAATCGTCGACGAAAGGTCAAATCCGGCTCACACACACATACTTTTTCTAAATTTATGTCTCATTCGATTCAGAATAGCTTGAGAACATGAAATAAGCAAATCGGATTTTTTGGCAAAAACAAAATTCTCCTTCGGGAAGTTAATAAGCACTTGGGCCTTAGAGAGGAAGTAAAGTTTCGGAAAACCTGGTTGAAAGATTAAGTGATATAGCAAGTGATAAGGACATTTTTTATCAGAATGACTTAACTACTTTGCATTAGGCAGATTGCCAATATAATTATCAATAGATTATTCTTTTATCTCGAAAAAAATATTTGTTATCAGTTTTCTGTAGATATAGTGTAGGTATACTTTTCTTATTACATGTGAATTGTGGTCAAACGTGACAATGACATCATACATAGATGATTTTTAGTAAGAAATTATTTATTATTATAATAATAGTTTAATAACATATAAATTTTTTTTTTCTTTCAGCCTGGCAGAAGCCAAAAAAGAAATTGGAAATGATCTATACAAAGAGAAAAATTATCATGGAGCCCTACAACAATATTCAAAAGCCATCGTCCTATATCCAGATTCTTCATCTTACTATGGAAACAGAGCCGCCTGTTATATGATGCTTTTTCAATATAAAAATGCTATGGAAGATGCAAAAAAAGCAGTTGTGCTCGATCCAAATTTTGCTAAAGCATATCTTCGCATTGCAAAATGCAGCATATTGTTAGGTGAGTGGATTGACAATTGCTGCAGCCGGCCGGGGGTTTCATTCAAACATTTTTATATTTATATTTCATATATTTCTTATAGAATATCAAAATTAATTTATTTTATTTGTATAATTCAGATCACGGTGCAAATAACTAAACTGAAGTGGAATATGCATTAAGGCAAGTTGCTTAAATTTGGCCTTGCCGACATCTAGAAATAATCAACATGATAAACAAGAATAGATAAATTTATGGGTTTATATTTTGTCACTATCATTTGAGAAGAACAAACGATATTTACCAGAAATTAATACGTTATTAAGTTTATGTCTTGGATTAGTAAATAAAAACAACACAAACACATATACACAGAGATTTTAACCCGAGTGATTTTTTTTGACATTCTTCCGTATAATAATTCGTTGGTCACCAAATCGTAACCTGATAATATCGAGGTAGTAATACTTTATTTTTCTTATGGCAAACTCGAAAGAAACATTATAACTAATAACTTCAAATTACGAAAATTATTCTTTGCCTCAATAGAAGTTAATAAAAACAAGTTAACACACTTTTTATTGAAGAAAAGATTTTAAGTGACAAATTGTTAGTGTATAATCAATCATGCAGGTAATTAATTCTGTTTTTTCCTACCATTTCTAAAAAACTTTTTAATAATTTAATATTTAGTTATTTAATTCACTCATTTATTTTTATTTAGATTATTTTGTCATTTTTTATATAATTTCGTCTCATTTACAATTTTATTTATTTTATAAAAATCCACAAATTTCTATTTTCCTTAAGTATATTGTTTGTTTAAATCTAATCAAGATCATATTGACAAATAAATGTCTTGAAGATGAAACGTCGACACTGTTTTTTATTTTATAAAACCTATGGATTTTTTGTTTGAAGCTCTACAAAATATTTACCAATCCAATACTACCATCTAATATATATATATATATATATATATATATATATATATATATATATATATGACATATAGATAAAATAACAAAGAAATAACGAATATATTTGTGAGAGACAAATAGTGACATCGAGAGACAAATATTCTAGAGAGTATGATTAAAGACTATAAACGAGTAATTAGAGATGAGGTGTGTTCACACATAATTGCACACACATAATTTTTTTTTTATTTTATCTGAGCTTGCGAAATATCGAGAATGCATTGTACGCATTGTGTTAAAATGCATCAAGAAATAATGTTATTATAATTTTGCAATGAATGATAGCATATGCTTTTTCTTTTGCAGGCGATTTTACTGTATTCGACAAAGCTATTGAAAAGGTGAAAAAAATTGACCCCACCTCAAATGAGGAGGTAAATGTTTTGACTGCGTTGCGACAACAAGAGAAGAAATATGAAGAGTATTTCCGAAAAAAAGACTTCAAAAGTGCTCTGAATTGTATTGATAAAGCTCTCAATGACATCCCCACATGTGATAGGTAAGTAATTTTATCAGAAATAACACGAAAAGCTTGATATTGTTAATGCAAAATTATATTTGATAAATATCAATATAAATTACAATAGTTTACTCAGTTAATTAGCATAATTTAAGAACATTTGTCTAATTTTTTAACTTCCCGTAGAGTAAGTTATTGTAATAGTCGAAAATTTTTGCATATCTTTACGTTATAAAGATATCTGAACATTTTGGCATACTTTAGAAAAAATGGGAGTGTGTGTTTAGTGTGGATACAATTTTTTGCCCAGATGTACTGATTAGTTTTAAGCAAAATTATATATGAATTAGTTTGTATATTATATGTATATATATATATATATATATATACATATATATTTGTATATATATATATATACTCCATTTATATTCATACAATTTCTTTTCAACATTTGTGTTTTTGCTTTATTTAAATATCTAAACTAGTTGGTATCGGTATTTTGCCTTGAGGCAAGTTACATGAACTTAACATGAATCAATAAAAAATAAAATAATTTATGAGTGATTGAAAGTATTCCGGGTGGATTTATTACACATATTTAAAAACGAACGAAGACTCTATCGTTATACCAAGTAAATCGTCCAAGTTTAATTTTAACAAACGTCAAAAAAACTACTCATTTTCTCAAATTTTTTATTGATGAATTTTTTAAATTAAACTACTTGTCGTAATATTTCAGTAAGTTCTATAAGACCATGGTATATATCGCCAAAAAAAATTCATAAAAATCGGCTTAATTTTTTTTCAACAGTTAATTACAAGAAAACGGCTCGTTAGTTTTTCACCTAAAACTATTCAGTATCATTTCCAACTAATATTTTTCGAAGAGTTTTTGAAAATTGAAACGAAAAGTTCAACACTTTTTTTCAAATTACACAGAAACGGCTCGGCAGATCATCGCACAAAACTGTCAACATCCTCATTGTCAGTCCTCATTGAGATACATCAAATGGCTTTTAAATTTTTGAAATCGGTCCAGCCGTTTTTTGAGAATACGTCTATTTACGGCAAAAAATCTGTTCACACACACGCATACTTTTTCTAAATTTTGTCTCATTCGATTCAGAATGGCTTGAAACGTCGAGTAAACATGAAATTAGCGAATCGATTTTCTTGATGAAAACACAAACTTCTTCGGGTAGTTAAAAAGTCAATTTTTTGTTTTTCTCATATTCTATATTTCCGAAAACAGTATTAGTATTGAAAATAAACAGATTTTTTTATGGCACTAAATGACCAAACATGTGAGAGAAAGTTTAAAACCTCTTTAGTTTTTACCAAAAACATATGTGACCATTATAAAATTCTCAAAATGCGTTGATGCTGTGACGCCATTTTTGCGGGCATGCTAGTCACTGCTGGCGAATTCCGCATAAGAACATTTCATTTGATCTTTTTTCTGTTATAAAAATGTTTTTTAATTAATTGTGGACGTCGACTATAATATTGCTCATAAAATTTTACTCAAATGCACTACAATTTTCAGATATAAAGTCCGAAAAGCTGAATGTCTCGCTTCACTGGGCTGTTACCAAGAATCGCAAAAAATCTCAAGCGACATTCTTATGTTTGACAAATCCAACATCGATGCCAACTACGTTCATGGAATATGCTTGTATTATCAAGCAAATATTGATGAAGCTCTTAAACATTTTCAACGCGTCTTAAAACTAGCACCCGACCACGTTCAAGCTATGAATATTTACAAAAAGACTCGTTTATTAATACAAAAGAAAAAGGCCGGAAACGACGCCTTCAATGCTGGTAAATTACAAGAAGCTCACACTTTGTACACAAAAGCATTAGATGTCGATCCCCAAAACAAAGCCTTCAATTCGATATTGCACTTTAATAAAGCCACAGTGTTATCAAAACAAAATAAATTAGTACAAGCCATAGTAGAATGTATGTGTGCTCTCGAATTTGATGAAAATTACCTAAAAGCACTGTTAAGGAAGGCCAAATGTTACGGTGAGTTGGGCTTTTGGAAAGATGCGGTCATGGATTATGAAAAAGCATACAAAATGAATCAAACAACAGAGATCGAACGTTTGCTAAATGAAGCTAAAGTTGCTTTGGAAAAAAGCAAACCGCAAAACTATTATAAAACACTGGGAATTCCGAAAAATGCGACGAATGATGAGATTAAAACCGCTTACAGGTAGTAAATTAGAAATTTTATTGTTATTGAAAATCTACGTAGAACTGTTTTGAAATTATTAGGCACTGAATATAAAATCAAATTTTATTTCTCAACTAGTTGAAAGTAGCATTTTGCCTTAAGGTAAGTTGCATGAACTTCCCGATAGGTGTAATAATTGATTTGATCAACTGAAATTGAAATTTGGATATTTAGATCAAATTTTCAACTGCTTATTTTGAAAAAAATCTTTTCGCTTTCAATCAAGTCAAAATCATGCGATTTCCAATTGATATCTCTCAAACACATTCAGAATATCCTTAATTATCTCAGTCATATTGCAAAAGCACGTTCTGGTGCGTCCTAAAATTGTAGCCTATTTTTCTAAATTTTTATTAATTTATATAATTCAAACCAAATTCTGTAGTATGTACGTAGTTTTAGATTTTATTTAATGATTTAAATGAATAGTAACGTTTTTCACAAAACGAGAGAAGTTATTTAGACTGTTACTGTTATTTACTTTTTCGCTAATTCCAAAGTTATTTCTGATTGACTTGATTAACTTATCACATCACATAGGCGACTTTTGACACGAATTTTAATACTGTAATCTTTTTTCAAACTTTGATAAAGTTTTAAAATTAAACTGCTTGTCCTAAAGCCGCAATATTTTAGTATGATCTATAACGCCATGATATCTATAATAAAAAAAAATCATAAAAATTGTCAAAAAAATTGTTTGACACTTTATTATAAGAAAACGTCCCGGCCGATCTTTACCAAAAACAAATCAGGTCGATTCCCAACCAATATCTTTCGAACGATTCTTGAATTTTCAAAATACGCAAACACACACATACTTTTTTCAAGTTTGGCCTCATTCGATTCAGAATGGCTCGAAACTTCGAGAAAATAATATTAGCCAATCGGATTTTTAGGCGAAAACAAACTTCTCGTTCGGGAAATGAAAAATGGTGAAAATCGCTGCAAAATTATCGTAAAAAATATGTAATAATAAATAAAAAAAAAAATTTAAAAAAAATCCAAATCTGAAATGTCTCAAATTTCGATTAACACTTGCCATGTTCTTTTAGGAGACTAGCCAAAGTGTACCATCCTGATCGCTACGCGCACGCGTCGAATGCCATACGCAAAGAACAAGAGAAGAAATTCAAAGAGGTCGGCGAGGCGTACGACACATTATCAGACCCCCAAAAGCGATACCGTTACGACCAGAACCAAGACTTCGATGAGATAAGCGACCACAAAAAGTAAGCAGACTTCTTCTTAACCGGAGGAAACTTTGAAAATGCTGGTGGATGCCCAAGAAATCCCTCCTTCTAAATTTATACATATGCATCTGTATGCAGTGAAACCTGTTTTTGTGCCGTCAATTTTCATTCGACTTTAATTTTGTGCGATTTATGGATCAACAGAGCTCATAACATAGCGTTGCCATAGCGCAACGCTATGTTATGGGTCCTCTGTTATCGTAGAACTGGCCCCTTAGCTTTAGGTGGTATACGCATCTTAGTTACGTCACGTCACAGTAGTATGCGGAGTTTTATTCGCGATTCAAGTGATTTACTAGTGGTGCATGGCATCGTGCCTTAAGGCAAGTTCCTGGAACATCCGTATCAAAAATTAAATTTTTTGAAAAATATTTGATTTTTTTAAGCTTTAAAAAATTATATTATTGAGAAATTTTGAAAAAAGACTTCAAAAAATTATATTTTATATTTTTAAATGTTTTGGAATTTTTCAACTTTTTTTCAAAGCAACCGCTTTGCGTTAGCTGCGTAGCAGTCCAACGGATAAACATTGGTACGGATCCCATAAAAATGTAAACAAAATTTTTACTATTTAAAAACTCTATGAAATATCTGATAATTTGAGGTGTGCTTCAGTATATACTTTGTTACATGTGTAAATTTATAAAATTTTCGAATAATATTTTGCTTTTTTGTCTTTTATCTATTTCTTTTATACGGTCCTAAAAACTGCAAAAACAGGATTCATTGTACACACACAGATGTATATATATATATATATATATATATATATATATATATATATATATATATATATATATTTATCTAAATATATAGACCGATCCCCGTTTTCGAACTTACATGGTTTTTGTAAATAAAAACATTTTCAACAAAACTTATTAATTTTGCATATACACAATATTATAAACACTACAATTAACTAAACTACATCACAATACTACAATACAATTTTACAATACAATACTACAATAACATTTTCATTGTGTTACTGTCAAATTACAACACTTCAAAATGTATGTTACACTTACGAATTCTTAGTAGTCTATGTCTATGATGAAAATAAAATACCAATTGTATGATAAAAACTAAATTTGATGTATGTATAAGCTAGTTTATTTCAAATACTAAAACAAAAAGTATCACTGTTCTTAATCTTTGTTTTTAATTAATATATAATTAATAAGGTAAAATTTGAAATTTAGAAATGATATTGAAATTATTAAATGTGTTGATATTAAATATATTATTTATTTTAAGTTTAATGTGTTTATTATTCATAAGTGAATTTTTCGAGTTGCACGTCCTGGCTAACATCCTAGCTTTCATTCAGTGGAATATACTGTCAATTACAATAAATATACTGAGTAAATAATTTGTAATAGGCTAAGAATAAAAATAATAATTTATTGAACTAATCTGAGAACATTTACAATTTGGTATACTTTATTAATGAAACATCATTGCACCAAAGTATTAAAATGTGCACTATTGCAATATATATATATATATATATATATATATATATATATATATATATATATAGACACATTTGGTCTCATTCGATTCAGAATGACGTGAATCGCCGAGAAAACAAAATTAGCAAATCGAAGTTAAAAATGGTATTCAAATAATAGCAAATTTATTTTTATTCACATCAAAATATGTTTAAGAAATACTTTTTAAAAGCTAGGAGTGTATGATATACATTCTTTATAATTTGTTCTAATATTATTTTAAATGCAGTAGAAGAGACCTTACCTTGGTTTTTTCTCGCGATCGTTACCATTCCAAATTTTTATCCCGCGAGTTTATCATTTAAGAATATGCAATCGGGATGAATGTATAAATTTTAATAATGATGAAAATCGATTATGCAAACCAATGTCTTTCTATCTGAAAGATGCTTCAACGAGATAAAGAATAAAATGAAATAATATTCGTGGTCTGGTTGCCATTCAACAAATTGAATTCTTACGAAAGAAAATTAACTTGATTTCTTTGTAGGATTTTTTTCTGTGTAAATAATGAGATTTAAGTCGCCAGTGCAGATTTATGATAGAAATCGAAGAAAGATGTATTCTTTTGTTATCTGATATTGACGCAAGCTTTTTTGTGAAGTAAAATATGCATTATAAAGGAAAAATTTAACTAATGGTGTATGGCATCGCGTCCTAAGGCAAGCTACTGAAATTTCCCGTATCATGATTAAATTTTTGAAAGATAAAATTTAGTTAAATTTTTTTTTTTGAAAATTAAAAAAATATGAAATAAAAAAATATTTTTTCCACTAGCAGAAAGTTTTTTGAATCATTTAAATTGGATGCTTAGTTCTATCAAAACCTGCCATTTTTTGCATATCTAGCTCCGTATCTCTGAAACGGCTAGACCAGCCTTTGCCAAAATCTAATAATCTCTTCTCCCAATCATTACAAATTGAATGTTTTTTTAGATTATTCAAATCGGATGCTCCGTTCTCTCAAAAACTCGATTTCTATTTTTCTTTCGAATAGGACTCGAATATTTTTTGAACCATTCAAATCGGTTGATCCGTGCGCCCGAAAACGACGACGAAAAATTGGATCCACACATACATCCATTTTTTCTATGGTGCCAAATTGTGCAGAAACTTTCAAAACGTAAAATATATGCAAAAATTTTCATTTTAGATTCTTGAAGGATTACTATAACACTATAACTCACCGTACGAGCTTTAAATAAATCTATTTTATATATAATTTAATAAATAAATTACTAGGAAAAGTAATGATAATAATTTTTAAATTGTTTTTCAAAATCTGTAGATGAATATCCACACGTTTCTTACAAATTTCGTATTTGTTTCCTAACCCCAGCCCTTCGATTCGGTCGATTTGCTGGTGCGGTTACATGCAATCACCATAAAATATTAAAATGATTCCGCGTTCTAAATTGAAAATGTCGCTTTTTGTTCAGATTCAATTTAAACGTAATGCAATCTAATGTTATTTATTATGAGCTCACTATTTACGAATGTCGGATACGGGGGCAAAAACGTTTTTCGTTCGACGCCGATTTGATTAAAAACGGATTTGAAAGTTAAAAATATGACTGTAATAAATTGGTCATTACCAGTGTATCGAATGTAATCAACTAGGTGTAAGTGGCATTTTGCCTTGAGGCAAATTATGTGTGATAATTGACCGATATGGGTGATAATTGACCGAAATTGAGACCTAGCTATTTACACAAAATTTCCTATTTATTTCTAAAACAAACTTTTCTATTTTACTAAAAAATAACCAATGCGATTGTGATCTTTCAATCAAAATTATATTACCTATGATTATATTAATTATAGAAAAGTATTTCAAATTTTGATAAAACCATATAACTACTCGGATTAGCACTAAATCATATTTAAGCAAGGTAAGTAATTGTTAAGTAAGACTAAGTAAGGTCATGTAAGATTTCGACAAGAATATAAGCAATAATTAAGCAAAATTTAGAAAAGATGTAAGTAATATTTTAGTTTCAAAAAAGTTGTAATGAAGTTAGAGGCAAGTTGCAATCAAGTTGGAATTGAGTTAGAATCAATTTGAAAACGAGTACCAATTTATTTGAAATCTATTTCGAATTTGCAGATTTTAGTATTATTTTATTATGATTTATAAATATTATATTTAGTATTATTTTTTAGATTTCAGCTATAATCAAATTAAAATATAATAACAACCAGTAAGTATCCAGTCAGAATCTAACAATAAAAATCGAATAAAATAGTCGTATTTCTCACTACGAATATATAAGAACCTTAGCTAATAAGTGCACTATAAGAATCTTTTATAATAGTTTGATAGAGCTATCGAAATCCAACAAATGTCTTTTTGTATTCCAAGAAAAATTTGATCAGAATCCTAACTCAAAACCTAACCTAAACCAGAATCTAATAGGAGTCCATGGGATTCCAACAAGAATCTAAACAGGATCTGATGAGAGCCTTATATGATCATGATAAAAAAACTGATGAAAATACAATAAGAATTCAATGAGAGTTTTGTAGAATTCTAATATGGATCTTATAAGAGTCTTGTGGAAAATCAGACAAAAATCTTATGAAAAGCCAATAAGGCTCATGTGATTTTTTGTCATTTTTTTTTCAAATCACTAAAAGCCTCACGTGAATTTTTAACAAGACTCCAATCATATTCTACCTTAAATCTGACAAGATTCTCATAAGATTATTACCAGATTCTTACCAGATTCTTGTTGGATTCTATTATCTTCGAATCTATTTACTTTTTTTAAATATAGGATTAAAACTTAATAATAATATCCATGTGTGTTCGTAAGCAATATAAGACACAATACATTTTCCCTGAGCAACATATGCCTACTTATACTTGACTCGAATGTCGCATGATGCGTGGAGCAAGGTCGTAATTTAAATATCACGACGAATGATGGAAAATATTCATCTCTAAGATGTCGCCAAAGAAAACGACGCTCAAATAAATGACGAGAATAAAAAATCGTTCGTAACATATGGTAGATACAAAAATGCTAGATCGTTGTGTGCCTAGTCAGAAATTTGACCTATTTTATTATATTGCACTACATTTTTCTAAAATATTTTTATATTGATGAGAACAAGATGTAAATGAGTTAGATTTCATCAAAAATTTACATTGCATCTGCTTGATGGTTTAGATGGTACTCAATCAAGTATCAGAAATGATTTGTTGTATGATTTCATCATCTATGTAATATATAAGTGTGGGTCTCTAAATGTGAGTTCGTATATGAATGAATGTTCCTGTGTATCGTATCAAAAGACCTGCTCCATAATGACAACCAGGAAGCGTACGTTAGCTCAGTCTACCAGCGAAAATCGTAGTAATGAGCTAAACAGATGTTACCCTTGTGCAGAGGACATTAGGCTCGTAAATAGTTTAGGCCACATATATATTTATAATCAAAAAGATATAAAAAATCTGGCTGGGTTAACTAATAGTTTAGAAATTTGCAAAATGTTACCTATCCAATACTTCAGTTTGCGGATTATAAAAAGTACTCATCATCATAATAATTGATTCTACAAATACAACTCAAGTATTTTTTTTTAAATAAGAATGAATATAACATGTAACTTATATCAAACATAGTTTTAATTGCTTCCGATACAAATATTCTCAAATATCAAAAAATAATTTTAGTAAAAATATGTGTGTGTGTTTGTGTGGGCCTAATTTTTGATCTTTCGATCAAGTATTCTCGCGAAAAGTTGTCCAGATTGAGGTCGTGGGGAAGAGAGGGGTCTAGTTAAATATCACGTGATCCCTTTACCTAAGATCTCAAAAAAAAATACGATTGTCTCATAAATTCGAAACATTTGTTCGAAAAATTTTACTTGACTAAAAATACACGTGATGTTTGGTAGGGGATGGGAGTGGGTTATTTTTAATATCACGACAAATCACCAAGGAAGTGGAGAGCCAAAAAATACCTAAAAAATCGATCACATGATTAATGGACGCCACCTTAACCAAATATATATTATATCACGCCAAACTAGATATTTTTCAACAAACAAGTAAATTGTTGCTCAGGAAAAATATTGTATCTTATATTTTTTACAAACACACATGGATATTTTTATTAAGTCTTAATCCTACATTTGAAAAAAAGTAAATAGATTCAAAGGTAATAGAATCCAATAAAAATCTGTTAAGAATCTGGTAATAATTTTATGAGAAATATCTCATTTTAATTTTAAATATCTCAAAAAATGCCTAAAAATTCGACGTGATTAATGGACTGTTTAACCAAATATGTATTATATTACTCCGCCAAACTAGATATTTTTCAACA
This sequence comes from Ctenocephalides felis, assembly GCF_003426905.1. Lineage (NCBI taxonomy): Eukaryota > Metazoa > Arthropoda > Insecta > Siphonaptera > Pulicidae > Ctenocephalides > Ctenocephalides felis. The sequence goes on along the minus strand of NW_020539725.1, from coordinate 58,433,156 downwards.
AACAAATAATACTAAAAAAATATCCATTGAATGACTACACTAAATCTTCATTTCACTATTTATTTCGTACGTAATATCGAATAAAAATATTTTTGTGCAACATTTTTATGATACAATTAAAAAATATCTCGTATAATTCCTTGATTTACCGTTCAAATATTTGCGTTTGATATTGATAATAAATCTCCTCTCATTTCAATTGTAAAACGGAATGAACGTTTTCACAACTCGGAACAAAAAATTAAAATATAAACAGAATAACTGACTAAACAAAGTGAGGGCACTCGAATGTGAGCGATCTGGAAATGGAAAAAAACTCAGAACTCAGAGGGATATGAACAAATATCGAAAATAAAGAATTGGAAACAATCTATGATGAGGAATTTTACTATTTACTGAGTTTTCTGAAATAAAAATATTTCAAAAAGCTCTCCAATTTACTTTCACTTATTCCCAATCTAACTTATCCATTATAAGACATAGTTCATTACAATTGAGACACCTCAATAATGAATTAATAAAGATGCACTATCCTGGAATTAACTTTCAAAAATAAATCACAATTACACGCCAGAATACTTACAAGAATAGAGACAGACTCATTGAATAATTAATTTCGAATCTAATTATCTATACTCGTATATCTGAAAACGCCAAGGTCTAATGCGAAATGTTTTATTAATGACGAAGAAAAACGCGCACGCTTGAACTAAAATCACATTTAAGACAATCGATGTATCGCCCTAAAAAGTTTTTTTTTCATCAATAAACCTGAACCATTAGGAATGAGAAAATTTCTAACCAAACAATAATGAGAACGTTTCAAATGTTCATCTGATTTTGGTTGTCATGTCAATTCTTGAATAAACTAATAGTGTTATGATACTGACATATTACGGATCTATGTTCGTATGAGTTGGTAGTAACAAATTGTCAAAAAGCTATGTATATGCTGTGCAATCACTGCGTTTTACATATGAAACTAACCCTACAAAATGCGCAAATATCAAAGAACAATTTTATCATAAGTAAAACTTTCTGATGTCTCACTGATAACACATGTGTGAAGTTAGGTTTTATGTATAAAACGCCTGATCTTATAGCAAATGTGTAGCTTTTTTACAGTTTGGTACTACCAACTCATAGAAAAAGAGACATAACATAGCATTACCATGACATTCTACTTTATCCGAGAATTGGCTCCTTTACTTTTAAAAATCTCTAAATTTTTCTACATTATAATTAGTGTATGGATGATCGACTAATATTTTTCATAATTAAACTGCTTGTCCTAGGCCTGTAATATTTCAGTATGTACATTAAGTCCAGGAACTCTAAGTTTCATTAAAATTTCCCCAAAGTTTTTAACAATCAGTAATAAAGAAAAAAACATCTGATTGATTTGTGCCAAAAACTAATCAGCATGATTTTCGAATTAAATCTTTTGCACAGTTTTTGAATTTTTGAATTAAAACTTCTTTAGAAAGTAAATCTGTCATTTGCTCTCGATGAAATCATTTCTATACGGGTCGATTGTGATTAGTCGGCGTGTCGAATGAATAGAGATCTTTCGTTGTATGCGTACCGAATGTCATTAGATTTTAAGGTTACATCGTAGTAGAAATCTTGATTAAATAAAAAATTCCTGAATCAGCAAAATATTTTACCCTGTCCGCCGTAAGTAATTATAATGAAAATAATAAAACAAGTAAAACATTTGTGCCGTGTACGAAACGTAAGTTTATTGAAATCATTTTTATATTATTTGTAGTTTCTATAAATCTTTGAAGTTAAAAAAATGGCAAATATTTTTATAGGCAAGACAGATATTACAGCTGCTCAAAGAATGAGATTGTATCGCCAGCGAAAAAGTAAAAAAAATACAAGCAGTCAATGAATGTATGGTAATTTTAATTACATGAAGTTCTTCAAACACAATTGCATGATGAGTGAAGTTGCGAAAACAATATTTCTTTAGGCGCTGTATAACATAATCCACTGTGTGAAGGAATATTATAAAATTTATTAATCTGCAATTACTTCATCTCTCTAATGAAGGTTCAAGTCCTAATAGCTAATTACAATGACAAACCGATCATGTCATATTTGAAGTATGACCTTAATTACATTATTTTTATCAAATATTAAAAATATTTTTAATGCTATTATAAATATATAATTTATCATTCATTATTATTATATGAATCTGTATAATGATTGACATTAATAAATAATTCAAGTACAAGAACAAGCACATCCATAGATGTAACCAGAAATTCCTTGACGTGCATTTGTGCAAGTCAGATGCAGAAACTGCGTTCTGAATAATTTATACTATTATGTATCAATTTTCTGACTTTTTGCGACATTTTATATTTGTATTAAAGTGACTAGGCAATGGTCTGTCTTCCAAGTGATATATGCGAATGGCAAAACCAATCCGAACGTCCATATATCAAGAGCCGATGCTCCGGTGCATGTGAAATTGCATTGCGCGATTTTGATCAATATTTGATAAAGAAGGATCTCTTCGAAAATTGTATTTTCTTACGTATTTTATAAATATCACGTACACTTACGTAAATTCGATGTTGAATATTTATAGGACATTTTATTTTATATAAGAATCTATAAAACTAGTGGTACATGATGGCATTAAAATGCTCAGAAACTGTAATTTACCTCATAGAAATTTAAAAATATCAAAATTTGATAATTTATGTCACCAAAATACCGAAAATTATATTCACGATTTTATATTATCATTTCAGGGAAATATGAAAAATCATGAATAAAAGGTGCTAACACATAAATAATCGTTCATATCGATTTTGACTAATACCTACGTTTCCCGCACATTTATATTTATTTAAATTCGCACTCAATTCGTCTCTCATACGAATATTTTTTATCACGCGAACAGATAAATTCAATTAAACGCAATCTGCAAATATTAAAATCTCGTTTTAAAAATAACAACACAATACCATACATAGGGGAAACGGTTGATACAGCACAATACCAAAGTACCTTGCTCGTATAAAAGCTCAAAGTTGGTAACATGAATTTATTTATATTTATATTTATGTTTATTCGAATACCGGATTCGACTAACTACAGTATAAAACCGTAAAGACAAATTGCTGGAACTTTCTTAACCGAAAATTATTTTTTTTAAAAGAGCTTTACATTTTTTTGAAAACTTGGAAAAAATGACTATTTTAAAGAATTTGAATTTTTTTAATACAAAATTTGAAATTTCGAATTCTTTGCGCTGCGTCGCTGTCTTATGGATGGACGGAAAATATGGATTATGGATCTAAGGACGGAAAATATAAAAATGTAGTCAAAATTTGTACGCTTTATTAGGACCTCTCTGAGCATTTTTGATCCTTACTAATTTTCCAAAACCGCTGGACCTGCCTGTCAATTTAAATAGTTCTTTATTTCGTCAATAAAAATAAAATGTTTCCTGAATCATGCAAGTTAGACCCTTCATTCTCTCATAAACTGAATTGCCATTTTTACACTTTTTGACTAGTAAATTTTTAACAAAATTGACTTTATTTAAAAAAATGAATTTTTTATATATTTTAATTTTTTTTATAAACTTTGTAACCAAAATTTTGTTTGTTTTTGAGTACAGATATCGTAGAAATGTAATCAAAATTTGACTCATTATTAAGATCTCTCTGAGCATTTTTGAACGCCATATAGAATTTTTTATTACTTTCCTTACTGGATCTCCAAAACCGCTAGACCTGCCTTCTCAAAACTTCAATGAGTTCTTCATTTCGTCAATACAAATAAAATGTTTCCCTAATCATGAAAATTGGACACTTTGTTCTCTCAAAACTAAATTGCCATTTTTTGCACTTTTTGTTCCGTAAATTTTGAAAAAAATGACTTTTTTAAAAAAATATTTTTTTTTTATATATTGACATTTTTTAAATACTTTGAAACCAAAATTTTGATTGTTTTTAGCTACGGAAAACATAGAAATGGAATCAATATTTGTACTTATTACTACTCTTTTACCATTTTTGATCGCCAAATGGCACTTTTAATTACGTTTTTTATTGAATCTCCCAAAGCGCTGGACCTGCCTTCGCAAAAATTTAAATAGTTCTTTATTTCGAGAATACAAATAAAATGTTTTCTGAATCATGCACATTGGACCTTTTGTTTTCTTAAAAACTGAATTGTCATTTTTGCACTCTTTTGTCCCGTATATTCGAACCTGTCTTGCCAAAAATTCTTCAGCACGTCCCCCAACCAATCCGAATCGAATGTTTTTTGAAATATTGAAATCGGTTGATCGGTGTTCCCGAAATCGTCGACGGAAAATTGTATCCGCATATACATACACACACACATTTATTTTTTCTAAGGCATACCAAAATGTTCAGAAACCTTGAAAGATAAAGATATATAAAAAATTTCATTCATCATATAAAAAATTTCATCCTACGGAAAGTTAAAAATCAAAATTTAAAAAAAATCAAAATGTAAAAACAGATTTACCAAGAAGTCTTTTTTTAAAACCTTCTAAATTCTCAACAATCAAATTTCTTCAAAGATCTCAAAAAATTTTAAAGCTTTTAAAAGTTTTAATTTTTGGTACGGCAATTTCCAACAAAATGGCAAAATGCTACTCACAACTAGTTTAAATAAATAAATTATCCAAAATTTTACTAAAATAATATAATATGGACTTGATTCTCCTCTATATCGATAGTTTGGGAATATCGTCGACCGATCTCTTGCACGCGGCTATGTGATGTTCTTGAATAATTAACACGGTTCATAGAAAACAAAAGAGTTGGTTGCTGCAGTTCGCGCCGCGAGCAATTTTAAAAGTCATCAATGTATAATAAAGTTATAACAATAGCGAAATGAACGAGATGCTATAGCATCTATAGCATCATACTGATTGTGAGAAACTGCGATAATAAAAATCACATGAGAACTATTAATAATTATCCATAATAATAATAGTAATAAATGGTAGTCTGCCCGAAGGCAGGTCCATGGTGCAAGAGCTACTACAAAACATGATTCCTTGCCCTTTTTTGTCTATCATTGCCATTATCAGTATTCCCTCCACCGCCTTTTTTTCATGTATTTTCCGTTCCAAACTTTTGCTGCCAATAGTGAAAACTATTTAAATGAAATAGAGTTTATCCAATTCTGTTTCTGTCGGATTTGTTTTTTCTTCAATTTGTAACTGAGGCCGTAAGAGGTTCATTTTCCATATCTGCTCTGGATTTTAGTAATAATAGTAACATACATGTGCCAAATTTCATGTTCCGCGAATGTTGTCCGACAATCACACTATTAGATTTTGCATTTGATTTGAACAATGATTCGAATAATTTACTAAACCTAACCTGGCGTTCAGCTTGTTTTCATATCAATCCTGATTTTGAATGTAACTGTCTGCATGTAGTCAGTATGCAGAACCATTGTTCTCATATAATTGTAAACGTAAACCAAATATCAGCAAATCATTCGGTGAACATAGGGGTAAAAATTCTCGAATAGAAATTTAGATTTATCTTGCAAATTGATTGTGGGTAACTGGACTGATTCAGATCAGCTTGTAAGCTTGAACACCCTCATTTTTATCTTCTAAACTAGAATTTTTCTATAAAATCTTTTTTTGTGGTACGTCATCTGATACTTGAATTCGCGAGTTCTTGAATTTATTCTTTGTGTAAAGTTGTCGATAAGAAATCAAAAGTATATTTATGCATGTCCTTTGATGAAGTAATAAATTTATAAAATATTAGTTCTTTCTTTGGCTCATTTTTTTTTGTCGGTAAGACCCAATGTAATAAATGTTCCTACAGGCCTAGTTGGATGAGAATAATATTGTTCAGGTTATTATACACATTGTTATACGTTTCTGTTCTGTTTCCGAAGGCAATCATCAGATTCCATTATATCAGGAGTCCGTTTATCAATATGCACGTCTATGTACTTTGCGTTGATTCTCTCGAATATTCGGTTTGATGAACTCTATCGATAAATTGCTATACACTAAACAGGAAAATTTGAAAGCAAAACATAGGAATTAAATGGAACATCCTAATTTATATATTAAAATAAAATTAGTAAATTATTTGATACTCTAATACTAAACTAGTAGTTAGTGATATTTGAATGTAACAGCCATTGGTGCGAGTCAGTTACATAGATGTAACTCTGTAAAACCACATGTACATAAAATTCGTTATAAGGATTTTCATGTTAATGCAGGATGTATGTAAATTTGGTAAAATTATTACTGATGCATGTGATTTATTTCATTAAATTTTTACGAGCCAATAGTGGATAAAAGCGACATAAATAAAAGTAGTGAGTAAATTACATAAATTTTGACCTAAGTTTATTTTATCTAGTTATCTGGTAACCACTGGGATTTGTGTAAAGGTAATAGCCAATAGTCGATCAAAGCACCCCAATGCCGAATGACGGCGACGATTGATTTGCGGAATTGTCACAAACAATTACATCAACGCAAATCATGAGTCGTCGTTACAACTGTATCATAGATTAATATATAGACTATATCTATACTAAACCTAGGGATCATATTATATATAAGACAATAGACAGGGGGGTGATTGCTGATTCTCATCAAACTGAGAATTGCAAGTTTTTAAATTTAAATGCTGTATCTGTCGGAGTTACGGGCATTCGAGGAGTGAGGGCATCTTCACAAGTAAAAGCACGGTTAAAATCATTGCCAAGTAAAAGCACGGTTAAAATCATTGCAGGATAAAAATATATAAAAAGCCAAAATAATTTGAACAAAAATATGCACATAATGATTCCAAATTTAATGTTTAAAAATCGTGAGAATTCATGGAAAAATATAATTTTTCTTAGAAAATAGATTTAAGATCAGCAAATGGCCAAAGTTTAGAATTTATATTAAGTCTAGTAAAAATCAAGTGACAAGTGATTTGTAGAAGAGCAAAGGATTTTGCTCTTTTAGTCAATCAGATTTTTTTTTTGGTTCAAATGTGATTTTATAAAAATTGTATTTGATGTATAAAAATAATATCAGCTCTTTAATTATTTACCCTAGACCTATCAAGCATGTGTCATCAGATTCAGCTTTGAGTTGCAACTCTGCGGCTTTGACACAAGGATAACATAACCATTCGTTAAGGATATATTTATAAAGACATTATCTAAATTTAATTATTGAAGTAAAAATTTGGTAACATACTGCTTGATATTGAGTTGGACAAAGTTGTGATCAAAATTTTTTCAAAAATAAAACTGCTCGAAAAAAGTATTTCAAACCTTTCTCGCAGCTTCTTCTCTAAATCTTTGTTTACAACAAAGCATTCTGTAAAACAAAGACTCTTTTAAAAGGGGCCGAATACACGCAGAGGGCGCAAAGCTATTATAAAACAAATTACGTTTAAAACGAACGAAATATGAACGATTCTTACAGACAGAATAATGTTGGTTATCATTAATCATTCGTCCTATTAAATATCATGTATTTCGGAAAATAGAGCAGCATCAAACAAAGGCTTTTACGAGGCCGGTGTGAAATATTACATTGCTCGTGATTAATATTTTGATGTGGAGGAAATACTTACGTGGAGATTGAAAAAAATGGTAATAAAAGTTTGATTAAAATAATAACAAATTTTCAATCTTTCAACTTTTGTCTCCAGTACCACATTTCAAAACTGCCATGATAGTTTTTGTCGGACTTTCTTCGAGTCCATGTCTCTAATTCGCCTTTAATAAGGAGGCCTTTAAGATCAGAAAACTAGAATGACATATGTGTTATATATATGGTAGATACCATCTATCAGACATTAATAATGATTATTCCTTTACTCTTGGAATGGAATCAAAGAGCTTTGTTTTGCATTGAATATTGAAAGCGCCGAGTATTATTTTATGCATAGATATATATAGAGCGATTAATATTCATACATATTCGAAATATTTGCATACACGGGCTGCTTGCTCTATCTTGCTAAACGATTTTGTAGAACAATGGAAAGTCATAAGGGCGAAAAATAATTCTAATCAGAATCTCAATCCTTTGTAAAGATTTTTTGTACAATAAATAATAGTCAGTTTTTAACAGTTGTTCAATCGAAATTGTTATAAAAATAAGTATTAATTTGTGTCTATCATAAGTATCATTTATAAAAATTCTGTTATCACAGAAAAAATCTGTCCTCCCAGAAAAACAATCCTTTACCCGGAGCGGTTTTCTTGTACGATATAATCAACATTTTCATATACACGAGCATTATGAAAAGTACCGTCATGAGATAAAGTTGAATGCTGAAACAAAAATCCATTATAATGCATTTAAAATATCCTACCAAAGAAAATCTTCTTCAGGGAGAAGTACAGAAATAACTACATTCTCCACGAGACATTAGAGCTCTAAAGAAAATAATACAAGCGGAGTCGAGTTTTCATACGGCGCTTTTCTTTGAAGATGATATACGATAACTTTTATTATGGAAAACTACATATATAAATAAAATCTTTCGCAACGAGAGAAAATGCTCATGTTTATTAATTAGATGTAGAATAATATGAAATGTTTACTTTGGACTAAAAGAAATAACGTTAGTAGCGAGTTGAAAGCATATATCATGTTCTGTGATAATAAAAGGTGATGCACTTTGAGTGAAATGGGAACAGAAATTTATGCTGAAAATCAGGAATAATTGCAAAATACTCATAAAATATTACATAAGAATAGTTAACTTAGGAATAAATCATTTGCATCAAATTTCTAAACTAGCGGTGTATAGCATAGTGCCTTAAGGCAAATTTCTGGAACTTTTCATGCCAGAATTTACTATTCGAGCAAAAAAAGTCAACAATTATTGATCAATGATTAAAACAATTGTTTTAAATATTTTCAAAGATATGATTATAATTATTATGTATTTAATTTATTCATATAATATACAGTGACAATCTTATCGCTTAAAACACTTGAAAATGTTTACATCACGAAGAGATTCCAAATGAATCCATCTGAGGATATATTTCTTACGATTAGAATAAAGCATATGAAATATTGCATATATATAGCATATGAATTGTAAATTTGAAATTTATATTTTAAAAACTTTATATATTTTTGTATAAAACTTTATACATTTTTGGAAATTTTGTGTAATTTTTTTTCTGAAAATTAATAAATTTGTTTGAGCCGTGTAACTGCACTTTAAAAATTAAAAATCTTGGTACGAAACCCAGAAAAATTATAATAATAGATTTATATATATATATATATATATATATATATATAAGTTTATAGTTTATATATTATAAAATAAGTTAGTACTCATGTTTAAAATCTTTATAAAATATATGATAATTTGATGTGCATATGATGTCTAATGGTCATTTTAGACCGCCAAATCACATTTTTATTACATTTTCTTTTGTATTTTGAAACCGCTGGACCTGCCTTTCCAAATATTCAATCATTTCTTCATTTCGTCAATACAAATAAAATGTTTTGTAAATCATTCAAATCGAACGCTCCATTCTCTCAGAAACTCGATTTCTATTTTCTGCATTCTTAGCTTCGTATCTCCGGAACGGTTGGACCTGTCTTTGACAAAAACCAATCAGCACATCTCCCTATCAATAGGAATCGAATGTTTTTTGAACCATTCAAATCGGTTGATCTTTGCGCCCGAAAATATGGACAAAAAATTGTATCCACACATTCATACACACACATACATCAATTTTTCCTGAGGCATGTCAAAATGTTCAGAAACTTAACGTAAAGAAACGCAAAACTTTTTATTTTTGATTTTTTGCGATTACTGTAACCTCACGGGAAGTTAAATATTACATACATTATTAAATAGCTAACATAAGAATAAAATCGTTTGCATCAAATTTCTAAGAAAGATTATTATACAAATAATACAATACTTTTCCATACACTTTTCCCTGAATTCAGTAAATTCCCGAGAATATTGACATATTAAAATCAAAAAAAAGACAGATAAACCCCGAAAGAAAAGTGAATGTTCCTAAGACAAAGTTGCTGGAAGTCCCTCCGGAGCCTCGCCTGATCCCTGATGCGGAAATAAGTAGCGATATCAAAAGAAAAATCCACCACGAAATATTATGGTAATTTCATATAATAATAGGGGCGGATATTTTATATACGTTTACAAAAAGTTTACATGCTAATACAGATTCAAGTGCGTTCATGAGAGTAAACATTCAATTCTGCTACGAATATTAGAGGTACACTCCATATTGGGTAAAATAACTCCCATCGGGAAAATGATTATAGGAAAATTTTGTAATTAAAATATTAGAAAAGCCGTTGTAAGTCGCAATTTGCCTTGAGGCAAATTTCATGATCTTGCCGAAACGTATACATAATTAACTTAATCAATAAGAATTGAATTTCAGCTTTTTGGTGAAAAAGTAGAATTTTCGCTTTCAATAGAAAACAATCAATATAACTACCAATTGATCGCTTTTAAACATTTTAAAGATATTTGCAATTATTTTTTAAGATATTTGCAAACTAATTTAAAACGTTTAACACATTTCATTTTATTTAAATCGACAATTATCGTATTTTTTTCAACATTTAATTACGAAAAAAACAGCACATCCAATATATAGCAAATCACAATCTGAGCAATCATTTGTTCAACTAAATTTTGAATACCTTGAAAAAAGTTTCTGATCTAGTAACAGTTGTATATTAGTGGTTACCTAAAAACTGTTGAAATTAAATTGGACAATCAAAAATGAAAAATTTTGTATATTTTTACATTTCAAGGCTTTTTGAACATTTTGTTATACTCTAAAAAAATTGATGAATGTGTGATTAACTGATTTGAATAATTCATTCAATTTGTATTGATAGGGAGACGTGCTAATAGTTTTTGGCAAACGCAGGTCTCGCCGTTTTGAAGATATGAGGCAAAAAGGGCCAAGAATGGCAGTATTTGAAACAAATTTGAATGATTCAAAAGTTTTGATTGAGTAATTAATTGAATTCGTTTTTACGAAGGCAGGTCCAGTGGTTTTGGAGATACGAAGCAAAAAGTGCTAACTATAGCAGTTGTTGAGAAAACAGCGCATCCGATTAGAGTGATTCAAAAAAAACAGTTTATGTTGACGATATTTTTTATTGTGTTTCTTGCAAGAAAACATAGATAAAGGTCGTCGCTTATATTAGATCTATAAAATACGAGCATGAAATTCACAGTATTTATAAAACTTATTTGAAAATATTTTACATTTGTTGATAGATAAATGTCGTCGCTCAAATATGAACACTTATATTAGATCTATAGAATATGATGATAAAATTCACAGTATTTATAAAACTTATTTGAAAATATTTTACATTTGTTGATAAATAAAGGCCGTCGCTCAAATATGAACACTTATATTAGATCTATAAAATATGACGATGCAATTCACAGTATTTATAAAACTTATTTGAAAATATTTTACATTTGTTGATAGATAAAGGTCGTCGCTCAAATATGAACACTTATATTAGTTCTATAGAATTGACGATAAAATTCACAGTATTTATAAAACTTATTTGAAAATATTTTACAATTGTTGATAGATAAAGGTCGTTGCTCAAATATGAACACTTAATATTAGTTCTATAGAATATGACGATAAAATTCACAGTATTTATAAAACTTATTTGAAAATATTTTACAATTGTTGATAGATAAAGGTCGTCGCTCAAATATGAACAATTATATTAGATCTAAGAAACATGAAGATGAAAATCACAGTATATAAAATTGATTTGAAAATATTTTACATTTGTTGTACTCTTTGATAAATTTTCATTGATGATTATTAACTATTTTTATTTCGATAATGTGTAATTACTGTACAGAAAGTTCCAGCAATTTGCCTCAAAGTACAATGTCATGTCACCACTAGTTCTTAACAGGTATTGTGTTCAAATAAAAAACATACCAAACTGGACACCTATTAAATCAATTGTCACATCCTGATCTATTCTTATCCAATTAAGTTAGATTACTGAATGAGTAGATAATATTTAGAATAACCTTAGATGATGCATTACAACTATGATACCCTTCTTAAACGTCAGTTTCGTATGACTAAGTGTGCAAAGTAACGTAAAATTAAGTTTCACCTCTTGAACAATATGACAATATATCTTCTTAGGAAGCATATCCTAGACGACTTATAACGTGCACCATTATATGCATGAATATTTAAGTTTCACTTTATTAAGATGCATTTCGAAGACGCCGGCGAAGGAATTTTAAGTGAATATTTGCAACATTTTAACGCCTAGAACTTTGTAATGTGTTTTGGCTTTGCGACTTGACAGTAATATATTAGCAAATTTTAATTAAGAGATCGAAATAGACAATGTTGAAAAAACACACTTTTATTGTATACATTAATGTAAATTCTTAGTAGATAATAAATAGAATGGTAATAAATTATATATTAGGAAGCTGTTTTTTATATATGTATGTATGTCAGTTCGTCTGTTGCCTGGAAAAGCTCATGTACGTCCCTAGGCTTACATCAAAGTAAAAACGTTGCAAAAAGATATAAACGGATCTGATACCCAGAAGCCAAAATAGGAATGGTAGAGTCATATCTTTTGATATGCTAAATTACACTGGTAATGTATTCATTTCACTTCCCATATGATGGTTTTATAGACGGTCGACCGTACATTTTACTAGAAGTAAAATACATAAAAAATATAATCGAACAGGTCAATGAGTTCGATATTTTTGACATTGACGCTTTTTTCTTAAATATAGTCTTCAGGTAAATGTTAATTTTTTTATCATTTTTTTTTTATCACAAATTTATATTTCACTTGAACACAGTTATAAGTATTTTTTACCGAAATTTTACATCTGCCAATTAAATTTCATTTACCGTCGTTTCCCAAACTTTTTCCTTCATAATTCATTTTGACAATTTTCCCGTTGAGACCTCGTCTTTAGAATCAATTTAAATTCGACATCATAACGACGCATAAATCGCTCAAGCATGGATTTTGTGGGAAAGACAGATCTGAATATAATAAAATTTCGTATCAAAACTTTTTTCCTTAGTTTGCTATAAATTGCTTTTTAGGATTTCGGAAAAATAAGGGTAACTCATACGAGTTAAACAATTTTGAAGTAGGTCATGGACACAGTTGTATAATTATTAGGAAGTATAAATTTTAGGAATAATTTTTTGAACTATAAATTGAAAAAAGTATTGTTGATCAGTAAGATTTGCTAACACAGATTATATTTTTGCACATTGATCGGTCAAGCCGATTTTAATAACATGTACACATTTTGTGTAAATTTTTTTGGGTTTCGTACCAAGATTTTTAATTACAGTACGGGAAGTTCCAAGCAATTTGCCTTAAGGCACGATGCCCTGCACCCCACTAGTTTCTTCTCTGCGATATAGAATTAAAAATTTATGTAATAGTGATATAGATAGTAATATTGAAAAAATAAATCCTAAGTTTCCCATATTAGTAAATTATTTGTAATCCACGTGGAATTAGAAGATTTTGATGTTATTTTATTACTTTGTAATATTTTAGATTTTAGTTATAATCAACTTAGAATCTAACAAGAACTAAGTAAGAATGTAATAATATTCTGGTTATGATCTTGGTTACCCCTGTTTTATTACATCTGCTCTGGTAGTTTTATGAATAAAGGAACACAACTAAAGTAGCAACGACAAGAAACAAAAAATATTCAAGGAATAAAGCCGAGAAAGAATGAAGTTGGAAAATTTCTTAAGATTTCTTATCCGATAGATAGCAAAACTGTCAAAAACATGCGCTTTGCATCATATCAGTTGAACAAGCACATAAAGCATACAGTTCTAGATATCAAATGAAATAAAATTTTAATGTCAACAACCACTGGAAAAGATTTGGTAAAGATTAATGTTATATTGTGCATTTGAAAATAAAAAAGACAAAATAAACGTATAAAAAACAAAGAAATTTTACCTTTTGAATGATCAGTTTGGGGAGTCGTGCTAATTTGATTATGGCAAAGACTGCTAAGGCTATTTTTTCACATTGTAAATTTACACATAAATGTTTTCAAATAAACATTTGTATCCTTTGAAATCGTATCTAGAGTTTGGAATTAAATAATAAATAAATCTTACGCTCATTGAGACTTCTTCCTGCAACATTAGAATACGTCCCAAATTTAAAATTATTCTGATACAATAATGTAAATCTTCTGTTACAATTCCTCACTATCATCATTTATGTCATTCTTCGAATGACTCATTGGAAACATGTATAACAAGTGTTAGTTGGCAAAATTAAACAAAATCCTCGCTGGCAAACTTCTTACATCGAAGTTTTGCCCGACGTCGTCGCGTCGCCCAAAGAACGACGACGGCAGCTAGTTGAAAATGTTCATAATTCGCATTTACGTACGTAATCTCGTTACGAGAAGCTACTAATGAAATTTACAATTTTATTGAATTTATGCTTCAAGAGAAGTTAGACGGGCTACTTTTAGTAAGTATCAAAGAACCAGCAGCTCAAAACTCAACACTCGCTAGCGCCGAAGCGCGGGCACCTTTCGTTACTTGTAGGGCATTTAGTGGAGGTGAAAAATTTTAAGGGACAGAGATAGAAAAATGATAAATTTTTATTAAATAATTGTAATATGTAGTCTAAAATGCATATCAAATATGATTCCTAGAAGAGAAGTAATCTCGGAATAATGTGCTGACCCGTTTTAGTGTTTTCCGCACTTACAGAGGGTGTGTGCCTCATTACTTTTTGAGTAATTCAATATAAATAACTGATACTGATACTACACGTACTTAATATTTTTTTGTTATATATTTTTATGAGAACATATTGGTGATTTAGTAGAAAATATAAAATATATAAATATACTAATTTCAATTCAAATTAATCATGTTTATCTTTTCTATATTATATATTCATATAAATATTAACCAGAATTGAACCTGGGGGTAAATTTACGTGCGTTATGGTGTATGGAAACAACTAAAATTAAAGTAATGGTGAATCGGTCGTGTTTGCAATCTATTTATACTTTGTCAATGATTTCTCATTATAAATTTATAAATGGTAATTCCATGATCAATGTAAAAATAATTTCCAATAAAAGTGCACAAAAATGTAACTCAGTTTTAAGAGAACGGAGCGTCCGATTTTAATAATTTATAAAAATTTTACTTGTATTCATAAGATAAAAATTGATTAAATTTTTGGGAAGGCAGGTCTAAGGGTTATAGCCTCTTAAATGTAAGTTAAAAAATGTCATTTGGCGGTCAAAACTGTTTATTGGACATATGTTTACCAAATTTATTATAAAGATTTTATAATGTGTACAAATTTTGTGTAAAATTTTTTTGGGTAGTTACCAAGATTCTTGATGACAATACGAAAAGTTCCAGCAATTTGCCCTTATGCCATGCACTCCACTAATTTTCTGGATAATATTACCATAATCACTTTTGTTTATAAATCATTTATTTATAAAACAGCACGAGTTCTTAAAATAGAAGAATTAAATTTTTCAATTTTTAAGAAAATTTGAAAAATTTGAATATTGAAAAAAATGAAAAACTGCCTTTTTAAAAATCATGAAATTTTTTAAAAAATTAGATTTTTTTAATACTTTTTTTTGATATATTTTGAAAAATTTTGAAATTTCTTGACTTCGGATTACCATTCATTCTAGGTAAAAATATGCAAATTATTATGAAAGCTGATGTTGTTTTTTTTCTGAAAATTTTGAAATTACTGAGTTTTAGATACCCATTCGCTATAGGTAAAGATATGCAAATTTATTTTGAAAGGTCATACTTGTTTTTTTGGAAAATTTTGAAATTTCCTGAGTTATAGATACCCATTCATTTTAGGTGAAGATATGCAAATTATTTTGAAAGATCATACTTGTTTTTTTTTTAGTTGAGTTTAGGATATCCATTAATTTAGGTAAAGATACGCATTTTTTTGAAAGCGATATTTGTTTTGAAAATTTTGAAATTCCTCGAGTTTTGAATACCCATTAATTCTAGGTACAGATATGCAAAAATTTTCATTTCGATTTTTGGACGATTACATAACTTAACTTTAAAAAAGGTTAGATTTGCAATGAAGAAGATGAGATTTAAAAAAAAAGAGAATGAAGGATTTATTTGTATATAAGCAAGTATAGAATATGCATAAAAAATAGCCTACATTTCTATATTGCAAAGTATTGTTAGTTGCTATATGCTCTGAGTAAGCGAGGCCAATAAAAAAAATAAAAAAAAAAA
>NW_020539725.1:58382419-58415803 GCF_003426905.1 Ctenocephalides felis | reverse complement strand
CTTAACAAGATTCTTATATGATCAAGGATCTTATTATATGACGACTGGATTCATATTAGATCCGAACTGGACTATTAATATAAGATTTTTATTAGATTTTTGCCAGTTATGCGATTTTTGCTAGATTCTCGATTAGATTTTTGCTAGGTTCTTATTACCTTCTGGCTGGATTTTTGTCACATTCAAACCAGATTCTTATTAAGTTCGAACTACATGAGGTTTTTAGTAGATTATCATTAGATCCTAACTTGGCTACAACTTGATTATAACTTGCTTCTAACTTCATTGCAACTTAAAACTTACAACTGAAATATTACTAATATCTTTTTAAAATCTTGCTCAATTATTACTAAAATATTGCTATAGTACGATTTAGTACTAGTGCCAGTAATTATAAAAAATACGGAGTGCTAGTAATTATATGAAGTGAAACTTGAATCCAGCTTGATTATACCTTGCTTCTAACTTCATTACAACTTACTACTTTACAACTAGAATATTGCAAATATCTTTCTAGAATCTTGCTCAGATATTGCTAAATTATTGCTATAGTACGATTTAGTGTTAGTGATAGTAATTATTAGAATTACGGAGTGCTAGTAATTATATGAAATGGGACTATTATCAGATTTGGATTGTGGTTGCTATTTTTTGATGTCGATCTTTGTGTGTACACCTAACATTGTTGTCTTTTTTCAATGAAACAAGGGACTATATATCAAAAAGCATTTCACTGGAGCGACACATGATGAGAAGTGTTCGATACCTTTATGTCAGGACACGCACTCGTACTCGTTTCTTTACAATAAGACTTTCAAGTATAAATGACGAATGGTTGTAATAAAAATGATAGTGGATATATATATATATATATATATATATATATGTATATATATATCATTATTATTTTTATCAGTTTATATATCTAGAAGAGAATTCAAAGACAAATAGTTTATATCCTTGAATTGAAATCATAATAAATTCAACCCCACTTTGGGGTATGTCCTCGTCGTTCGGATTCAGATTCCAAGGACTTGGCTTGCAAATGGATAAACGCTGTTGTCTTCACGAACGATTTGAAATGCAAGAATCGCTTCAGAAATCAAATGCTAATGAAATGCAACGCGAATAAGAGATGAACCTACCATTTCTGCTATTTCGAGGCGGAACTGATTCGATTTTTATTTGATCGGAACGAATTCATTGTGATTTCTTCAATTTCTCATTACTTCGAGAAATAGAACGACCTGAGATGGAGATACGCCAGGGATGATCTCAAATAATAATTTTTAGGAAAGATCAGAAAACTTTGATTGAAACAGATTTTTTTAAGCACCAAGTATCGTAAAGCAGTTAATATAATTAAAACGTTTCTATCCAAATTTTTGATCAACCAGAGAAGAAAGTATAGATATATAGTCCTCCATTTATGTTAAAGATGTTGATAGTACCATTCTTTCTCCGATAGATACTTTGTGCCACATTTTATACATATCAAGTTACGTGAAAATCTATTCAACATCTGAGGTATTAGTGTCGGCAAGGGATTTTCACTACGTGCATCCATTTGTCAAATGTCTTCGACGAAAATTCAATACAAGTATTTACAATATATCTATAAGAAGATAGAAGGTAAAAGTAAGTGTGTCTGTATGATACATACAATAAGTACAAGTTTTAGAGACTATCTACTTTATTTGACTAAATCACTTTCATCAATCAGAGCACAACTTGATTTTTAATATGGTATTAAATATGCATGTATTATGAAATGATATTCTCAGTAGTGCAATACCATCAACAATTTATCTAAATAATAAAGTAATAAATTATACAAATATTCCCATAAACATGCGATAATGAAAATTTATTTTTTGATTCCACATTCGTTCAGACAGACGACAAAAAATGAAAATATGTCGCTCTACGCCGCAAAAAGTCTTGTACTTTGGCCCGCGGGGACATATGATTTCTGATCAGAATCATATAACATAATGTTGACATTAGAGTCGTGTTATACTCGTATTATTTTTCGAATTCTACTGCCAGGAACGCGATCGTTCTGTACATTTTGTTTTGCGCCTTGGGAATTATAAGAGACTGATAGTTTGAGAGCTGGGGAGACACAGAGAAAATCAAATTTTAGTATGAATCAAGTATCAGAACGCGTATTAGACGTTAGAAACAAGTTAGGATCTAGTTATAAACTATTAACAATTTAGTTGGAATCCACTGGGATATAATTTTTTTTAGTTTTATTTTATTATTTTTTATTATTTCATTTTAAATTTTAGATTTAAATTTTTAGTATGAATTGAATTTCAATTATCAGAACACGTATAAAGTATCAGAATGACGCTAGAAACAAGTTATAATTAAGTTAGGATCTAGTTAGAATCGATTAACGATTTAGTTAGAATCCACTTGGAATTAATTTTTGTTAGCATTAATTTATTAATTTTTAATATTTTAGATTTCATTAATAATCGAGTGAGAATCTAAGAACAATCTAGTAAGAATTTAGTTTAAATTTAACAAAAATTCAAAACAAAAGTCTATCAGAATTCAACAAGAATCTAGTAAGATTTTTACGAGAATTGCAAAAAAAAAAATTATTAGATTCTGGTAAGAACCTTCTAAGATAATGTAAGTAGATATGTAGTTTGGAAAAATGTTTGGAAATTGTAGAGTTTTGTAAAATTTCAACCTGAATCAAACTAGAATCTAGTAATTTTTCAACTAAAAATTAGAAGATTTGTAGTAAAGTATTATTTTTGTAAGAATTTATATAGAATCTAGTATAATTATAGTTCATAATCGAAAATCAATTTTTTTGCATATCTTTACGTTTCCAGGCTTTCTGATTATTTCGATATATCACAGAAAAAATAAATGTATGTAAGTACGTATGTGTGTGTAGTATGTTTTTCGTATGGATACAATTTTTGTTCACGATTTCGCTAAAAACAGCTAAAAATCACAGTTTTTGAGAAAAAAAGCATCCGTTTTGCATGATTAAAAAATTATTCGATTATTATTGATAGGGAGACGTGCTGATTCCTTTTGGGCAAAGGCAAGTCCACACGTTTGGAATATACAGAGCAAAAAAAGCTAAAAATTGCAGTTTTTGAGATTTTACTTGTATTGACGAAATGAAAAATTGATTAAATTTTTAGAAAGGCAGATCCACTGATTTCGGAGATACAGAGGAAATAGTAAAATGGAAGTGATATTTGCACTCAAAAATAATCAGTAGACATATGCTCATTGAATTATCAGATATTTTCTAAAGATTTTGAAAATGAGTACTAATTTTGTGAAAATTTTTTGAGTTCCGTATCAGGATTTACAATTTTTAAATTTCACTTATACGGTTCAAACAAATTTCAAAATTTTCAGACATTTTTTTTCAAATATACAAAGTGCTATACTTTCAATATGAATTTTAAATTTCCAATTTAGTTTCAAAATGTATATATTCCATATGCGTTATTGTAATCGTAAAAAATATATCCTCAGATAGATTCATTCGGATCACTTGTTAATGTAAACATTCTTAAGTTTTTTGTGCGATTAAAACGTCGTTATATAATATATGAGCGATAAAAATATAGAGAATTTATAATTATCTCTTCGAAAATATTTAAAACAATTGCTATTAATCAATCTCTGTAAGACATATTATTATGATTTCTGTAACAGGGCAAATATTTTATTGGTAATGCCGGGTGAGGGCTATTTTCACTTGGAAACATATTATATATAATATAAGCTATAAACATATTATATAAGCTATCTATATTTTTAAGTGAAAATTGTTGTCACTACTGCTTGATAACAATTCATACTATAATATAGATTTTTCAACTCTATAATCCTACAATTCGAAAAAAAACTTGTTCAGAAGGAGGTTTGTTGAAGGGTTGTTTATCCGATTACATGGCGATACGGTGCTAAATAAAAGAAGCGATTTTACATAATCTGAACAAATCTCAGCCTGTCGAAATTAAAAAAAAACGGCAAAATTCCTTAGTTATTGCCATTTTCACAATTTGCCGAACATATGTGCCAAATTTTATGACAAGTATGTTTATATTTTTTTTTTTCCAAAAAAATGCGACATTTCTGTCTAAACTCGGAACAGGCTGCTTGAAGTAGAATCAAACCCGGAAACTCTTATTCAAGTCCAGTCATTCTAGCTGCTAACCTACGAGCGAGCCTTACTTGAAATATATAATTTTAACTTTCAATCCAGTTCATATAATTCTTATGAATATGAGATGAGATCCTTTAAGTTTAGAATATAAACTTTTTGTGTAAACTTATATAAACTTTGTCGTTCAGTTTGTAAACTGTTATATTTTGTCTATAAAATACGAATAATAAAAGTTACAGCACTTATAATAATGTATTGGAAAATATTTAAAATTCTTGGAATATTTCAGTACGATCCGGTAAGTCCAGTAATTTGCTTTAAGGCACGATGCCACGCACCACTAGTTCCTACTAACTTTAATCAATTACAACAACAATAAAAAATCGAGTACCAGCTCTCCTCCTACAATAACGCATGGCTCGTGTTATGTTCCTACATTCCTCTCAGGTTTCGCACACAACGCGGAGAACGCTCGGAGCTAGCGCGGTCCCAGTGCTAATCATATCAAACGAGTGGATTTACCTACCACCGACTGCACGGCGGTGGTCGGGTAGGATCGGGTAGGAGCTGTTTTTGTTTTCCTTATGTTTGTTATTGATTAAGAGAAAATATCGTTGGTAGAATTGTATTATTGTTTATACAGTTCACGATATTTCATTATACTCATTTATTTATCAATGGAAACTTGGATTCGTATTTCCAAGAAGGAAAAGTCTATTCAAGCCAGAATTTATTTTATTAACTTAATTTATTGAATTTATATAACTACTAGCACTATCACTAAATCTGTTTTATGAGATATAAGCAAAATTTAAATATTTGAGCAAGATTTTAAAAATATATTAGCAAAGTTTTAGTTCTTATACGAGTAGGATAAACTTAGTGAAACAAATTAGCTCAAAGTTACCTTAAGTGTGTCATGACATTTGTAATACACAAACAAAAAAGTGTATAAAAATATCTCTAATAATCGATGTCTAATAAAATCATCGTTCATTCGCATAGTATTGAGTTTTAATTAAATACACCGGATTATTTATGGACATGCTTCTCCACTTAGAATCTAGTTTGAATCTAGTTGAATTCTGCTTGGAATTAGAAAATCTTAGTATTAACTTCCCGTAAGGTTAGTTATTGTAATCGTCCAAAAATCGAAATCGATTTTTTCCCCATATCTTTACGTTTCAGAGGTTTCTGAGTATTTTAGCATACCTCACAAGGAGAACCCGCGCGTAGCTCGTCTCAGATTTTGTTAAAACTTGGTATAATGGTAGATTTGATGTCCAAAATGACCGAGGTAAATATTAGAGTCCAGTCATTATAGTAAGGTCATCTCGGAATTTGAGATACCCAGCTGTAAGTCTGTAAATACTTGTAGGTATACTGACACCCTAAATTTGTCTCAAAATCTACATATGGTATTGACACCCTACCATATGAAGGTTTTGATACAACTTTAAGGAGCCAATATACAAGTATTTACAGACTTATAGCTGTGTATCTCGAATTATTGAACTGGACTATAGAACATTTTCTCTTATCAGTGGGAAAGAGCTGATTAAATTCTAGTTTTTGCGTCTATGGTCAAAAGCTCAGTTTTTTTATTATTATTTTCATTTCTTATTAATAATTGCATGAGAAAATAATATCAAAATTAATTAAAATTTTTAATAACTTTTATATTTTTCACTAAATTCTATAATATAGTACCCTTTAGAATGAATATAAAATTGATGTGATACTTGAAAAATTGACGTAAAATATTATAATTCCATATTAATAATCCGAATACTCGCGGGTTCTCCTTGTCCGAAAAAAATGATGTGTGTGTGTATCTGTGTGCGTGTATTTATGTATGTGTGGATACAATTTTTTGTCGACGTTTTTGGAAGCACTGATCAAACCATTTGCAATTTTTAAAAATCAATCGATACCTATTGATAATGAGATGTGCTGATTAGTTTTGGGAAAAAGTCGGTCCAGCTGTTTTAGAGATACGGACCAAAGAGTGCAGAAAATGGAAATTAGGTTTTGAGAGAACAGAGCATCTGATTTTAATGATCCAAAAAACATTCAATTCGTAATGATGGGCAGAGGTGGTGACTAGTTTTTGGCAAAGATAGGTCTAGCCGTTTCGGAAATAAGGACCTAAAATTATAAAAATCTGCAGTTTTTGAGAGAACAAAGCTTCTAATTCAAATGATTCAAAAAACATTTTGCTTATGAAGAAACGATTAGTTGAGGAAGGCACAAAATTCTAAGCCTTAACCTTATGCACTTCATATGAATAATTTTAACTTATAAGCAATTCAGTTTATATAATTCTTAGAAGTATTATAAGCAATTCAGTTTATATAATTCTTAGAAATATGAGATAAGTTCCTTTATTCTAATTCCACTTAATCCAATTTTGTTTATTTACTTCTCATGTAAACATTACATCTAATTTGTCTTAAAGCCTGATGTCATGCCACCACTAGTAGTTTTGTAATATTTAGAGAGATTTTAGTTATAATCAAGTTACAATCCATTAAGTATCGAGTTACAACCTGATTACAACCTAGTTAGAATTTTGAAAAATTTGATACTTCAGTCTGATCCAAGATAGAATCTAATAACTTCCTTACAAGAATATATTTGTGGTCTAGTTCAGTCCTAGTCTAGTAAAATTTAAGTTAGAACCTTCTTAGAATCTAGTTAGAAATTTTTATTTGTTTATAACTAAACTAAATAAATTAAACTAAAGTTTAATTCTAAGTGGATTACAAAAAAATTGTTACTCAATTGCATTATGATTTTAACTCGATTGCAACATCATTATAAGTTGCTTCTAATTCATTCCAAATTTATTGGATCTAAAATATTACTAATATTTTTGTAAAGTTTTACTCAAGTATTGAAAGAAACTCATTAAAATATGAAATAATTGGCTGCGCTTTTAAGACATACAAGGATATGTTTCTGATCCACAATTAATATAATTCCAAATATTATAGATGTGCTTGAGAGAAACAGTTGAAAATCAGATCTAAATAGCTAAATCTCAATTTAAGTTAATCATCAAACATTTCAAAAACTTTATGCAACTTGTCTTTAAGCAAAATGCCACTCACACCTAGTTATAAATCATATTACTAAAACGATTCCAATGTCAACATCGTCCTTCTTGGATTCTGATTAGAATCCATGTGTCCCTGCGGGCGGACACGCGTGTCTGCGCGAAGGCGCCGGATTATTTTTTCTGATGTCTGGGAATATCAGAAAGATATATATTCATTATTTTGTGTTTATGGGATCCTTTGTGTAATTTATTTGTGTCTCTGTTCTGATTTTTATTTACTTAGCATCGTCTGCGCTCACACTCGAATGACATATCAAATTTCAAAAGCAGGTGATAGGGAAGGTATTCATAATGGTATACCTACATAAGAAGGTGTACATACATGTAATGTAATGTAATGGCAACATTTTCTTTTTTTTGCAAATTACAAAGCCATTTCTAATGATTTGACCGATATTTTCGCAAACCAAATCGCCGCTCTTCCTTATCGAATTTATTCCAATGGCTTTTGAATTTGTGAAATTTAAATTTTGACTCATCACATCACAAAAACTTTTTCAAATTTTGATGAATTTTTAAAATTAAACGACTTGTCGTAGGGCCGTAATATTTCAGTATGTTCTTTAGGACCATGATATCTATCAACATGAAATAGTTTATCAGAAAAAATCTCTACCGTTAATTACGAAGTAACGGCTTGTACGATCTTTGTCCAAAACTAATCGATTCAGGATTGTAAGCTAAACCGTAGACGTTTTTTTTTGTCTATTACAAAGTAGCGGTTCCACTGATCGTTGCACAAAACTGAGAAACGATAGTCCTCATAGGGTTACATCATCGGATGGCTTATAAATTTTTGAAATCGATTCAAAGAAAAGTCTAATTCTGACAAACGCCAAAATTAACAACTATTTTTTGCAAATTTGGACGAAATTTTAAAACCAAACGACTTTTAGGGCTATAATATTTTAGTAGGTACAAGCTATAAGACCATAATATCTAATCGATTCAGAATTGCGAGCGAAAACGTGAACATTTTTTTTCTTCATTTTCTGTTATTTACAAACAAATGGCTTATCTGATCGTTGTGCAAAAATAACAAACATTAGTCTTTGTCGAGTTACATCGAATGGCTTTTAAATTTGCGAAATCAGTCCAGCCGTTTTTGAGAAATCGTCGACGAAAGGTCAAATCCGGCTCACACACACATACTTTTTCTAAATTTATGTCTCATTCGATTCAGAATAGCTTGAGAACATGAAATAAGCAAATCGGATTTTTTGGCAAAAACAAAATTCTCCTTCGGGAAGTTAATAAGCACTTGGGCCTTAGAGAGGAAGTAAAGTTTCGGAAAACCTGGTTGAAAGATTAAGTGATATAGCAAGTGATAAGGACATTTTTTATCAGAATGACTTAACTACTTTGCATTAGGCAGATTGCCAATATAATTATCAATAGATTATTCTTTTATCTCGAAAAAAATATTTGTTATCAGTTTTCTGTAGATATAGTGTAGGTATACTTTTCTTATTACATGTGAATTGTGGTCAAACGTGACAATGACATCATACATAGATGATTTTTAGTAAGAAATTATTTATTATTATAATAATAGTTTAATAACATATAAATTTTTTTTTTCTTTCAGCCTGGCAGAAGCCAAAAAAGAAATTGGAAATGATCTATACAAAGAGAAAAATTATCATGGAGCCCTACAACAATATTCAAAAGCCATCGTCCTATATCCAGATTCTTCATCTTACTATGGAAACAGAGCCGCCTGTTATATGATGCTTTTTCAATATAAAAATGCTATGGAAGATGCAAAAAAAGCAGTTGTGCTCGATCCAAATTTTGCTAAAGCATATCTTCGCATTGCAAAATGCAGCATATTGTTAGGTGAGTGGATTGACAATTGCTGCAGCCGGCCGGGGGTTTCATTCAAACATTTTTATATTTATATTTCATATATTTCTTATAGAATATCAAAATTAATTTATTTTATTTGTATAATTCAGATCACGGTGCAAATAACTAAACTGAAGTGGAATATGCATTAAGGCAAGTTGCTTAAATTTGGCCTTGCCGACATCTAGAAATAATCAACATGATAAACAAGAATAGATAAATTTATGGGTTTATATTTTGTCACTATCATTTGAGAAGAACAAACGATATTTACCAGAAATTAATACGTTATTAAGTTTATGTCTTGGATTAGTAAATAAAAACAACACAAACACATATACACAGAGATTTTAACCCGAGTGATTTTTTTTGACATTCTTCCGTATAATAATTCGTTGGTCACCAAATCGTAACCTGATAATATCGAGGTAGTAATACTTTATTTTTCTTATGGCAAACTCGAAAGAAACATTATAACTAATAACTTCAAATTACGAAAATTATTCTTTGCCTCAATAGAAGTTAATAAAAACAAGTTAACACACTTTTTATTGAAGAAAAGATTTTAAGTGACAAATTGTTAGTGTATAATCAATCATGCAGGTAATTAATTCTGTTTTTTCCTACCATTTCTAAAAAACTTTTTAATAATTTAATATTTAGTTATTTAATTCACTCATTTATTTTTATTTAGATTATTTTGTCATTTTTTATATAATTTCGTCTCATTTACAATTTTATTTATTTTATAAAAATCCACAAATTTCTATTTTCCTTAAGTATATTGTTTGTTTAAATCTAATCAAGATCATATTGACAAATAAATGTCTTGAAGATGAAACGTCGACACTGTTTTTTATTTTATAAAACCTATGGATTTTTTGTTTGAAGCTCTACAAAATATTTACCAATCCAATACTACCATCTAATATATATATATATATATATATATATATATATATATATATATAATGACATATAGATAAAATAACAAAGAAATAACGAATATATTTGTGAGAGACAAATAGTGACATCGAGAGACAAATATTCTAGAGAGTATGATTAAAGACTATAAACGAGTAATTAGAGATGAGGTGTGTTCACACATAATTGCACACACATAATTTTTTTTTTTATTTTATCTGAGCTTGCGAAATATCGAGAATGCATTGTACGCATTGTGTTAAAATGCATCAAGAAATAATGTTATTATAATTTTGCAATGAATGATAGCATATGCTTTTTCTTTTGCAGGCGATTTTACTGTATTCGACAAAGCTATTGAAAAGGTGAAAAAAATTGACCCCACCTCAAATGAGGAGGTAAATGTTTTGACTGCGTTGCGACAACAAGAGAAGAAATATGAAGAGTATTTCCGAAAAAAAGACTTCAAAAGTGCTCTGAATTGTATTGATAAAGCTCTCAATGACATCCCCACATGTGATAGGTAAGTAATTTTATCAGAAATAACACGAAAAGCTTGATATTGTTAATGCAAAATTATATTTGATAAATATCAATATAAATTACAATAGTTTACTCAGTTAATTAGCATAATTTAAGAACATTTGTCTAATTTTTTAACTTCCCGTAGAGTAAGTTATTGTAATAGTCGAAAATTTTTGCATATCTTTACGTTATAAAGATATCTGAACATTTTGGCATACTTTAGAAAAAATGGGAGTGTGTGTTTAGTGTGGATACAATTTTTTGCCCAGATGTACTGATTAGTTTTAAGCAAAATTATATATGAATTAGTTTGTATATTATATGTATATATATATATATATATATACATATATATTTGTATATATATATATATACTCCATTTATATTCATACAATTTCTTTTCAACATTTGTGTTTTTGCTTTATTTAAATATCTAAACTAGTTGGTATCGGTATTTTGCCTTGAGGCAAGTTACATGAACTTAACATGAATCAATAAAAATAAAATAATTTATGAGTGATTGAAAGTATTCCGGGTGGATTTATTACACATATTTAAAAACGAACGAAGACTCTATCGTTATACCAAGTAAATCGTCCAAGTTTAATTTTAACAAACGTCAAAAAAACTACTCATTTTCTCAAATTTTTTATTGATGAATTTTTTAAATTAAACTACTTGTCGTAATATTTCAGTAAGTTCTATAAGACCATGGTATATATCGCCAAAAAAAATTCATAAAAATCGGCTTAATTTTTTTTCAACAGTTAATTACAAGAAAACGGCTCGTTAGTTTTTCACCTAAAACTATTCAGTATCATTTCCAACTAATATTTTTCGAAGAGTTTTTGAAAATTGAAACGAAAAGTTCAACACTTTTTTTCAAATTACACAGAAACGGCTCGGCAGATCATCGCACAAAACTGTCAACATCCTCATTGTCAGTCCTCATTGAGATACATCAAATGGCTTTTAAATTTTTGAAATCGGTCCAGCCGTTTTTTGAGAATACGTCTATTTACGGCAAAAAATCTGTTCACACACACGCATACTTTTTCTAAATTTTGTCTCATTCGATTCAGAATGGCTTGAAACGTCGAGTAAACATGAAATTAGCGAATCGATTTTCTTGATGAAAACACAAACTTCTTCGGGTAGTTAAAAAGTCAATTTTTGTTTTTCTCATATTCTATATTTCCGAAAACAGTATTAGTATTGAAAATAAACAGATTTTTTTATGGCACTAAATGACCAAACATGTGAGAGAAAGTTTAAAACCTCTTTAGTTTTTACCAAAAACATATGTGACCATTATAAAATTCTCAAAATGCGTTGATGCTGTGACGCCATTTTTGCGGGCATGCTAGTCACTGCTGGCGAATTCCGCATAAGAACATTTCATTTGATCTTTTTTCTGTTATAAAAATGTTTTTTAATTAATTGTGGACGTCGACTATAATATTGCTCATAAAATTTTACTCAAATGCACTACAATTTTCAGATATAAAGTCCGAAAAGCTGAATGTCTCGCTTCACTGGGCTGTTACCAAGAATCGCAAAAAATCTCAAGCGACATTCTTATGTTTGACAAATCCAACATCGATGCCAACTACGTTCATGGAATATGCTTGTATTATCAAGCAAATATTGATGAAGCTCTTAAACATTTTCAACGCGTCTTAAAACTAGCACCCGACCACGTTCAAGCTATGAATATTTACAAAAAGACTCGTTTATTAATACAAAAGAAAAAGGCCGGAAACGACGCCTTCAATGCTGGTAAATTACAAGAAGCTCACACTTTGTACACAAAAGCATTAGATGTCGATCCCCAAAACAAAGCCTTCAATTCGATATTGCACTTTAATAAAGCCACAGTGTTATCAAAACAAAATAAATTAGTAGAAGCCATAGTAGAATGTATGTGTGCTCTCGAACTTGATGAAAATTACCTAAAAGCACTGTTAAGGAAGGCCAAATGTTACGGTGAGTTGGGCTTTTGGAAAGATGCGGTCATGGATTATGAAAAAGCATACAAAATGAATCAAACAACAGAGATCGAACGTTTGCTAAATGAAGCTAAAGTTGCTTTGGAAAAAAGCAAACCGCAAAACTATTATAAAACACTGGGAATTCCGAAAAATGCGACGAATGATGAGATTAAAACCGCTTACAGGTAGTAAATTAGAAATTTTATTGTTATTGAAAATCTACGTAGAACTGTTTTGAAATTATTAGGCACTGATTATAAAATCAAATTTTATTTCTCAACTAGTTGAAAGTAGCATTTTGCCTTAAGGTAAGTTGCATGAACTTCCCGATAGGTGTAATAATTGATTTGATCAACTGAAATTTGGATATTTAGATCAAATTTTCAACTGCTTATTTTGAAAAAAATGTTTTCGCTTTCAATCAAGTCAAAATCATGCGAGTTCCAATTGATATCTCTCAAACACATTCAGAATATCCTTAATTATCTCAGTCATATTGCAAAAGCACGTTCTGGTACGTCCTAAAATTGTAGCCTATTTTTCTAAATTTTTATTAATTTATATAATTCAAACCAAATTCTGTAGTATGTACGTAGTTTTTAGATTTTATTTAATGCTTTAAATGAATAGTAACGTTTTTCACAAAACGAGAGAAGTTATTTAGACTGTTACTGTTATTTACTTTTTCGCTAATTCCAAAGTTATTTCTGATTGACTTGATTAACTTATCACATCACATAAGCGACTTTTGACACGAATTTTAATACTGTAATCTTTTTTAAAACTTTGATAAAGTTTTAAAATTAAACTGCTTGTCCTAAAGCCGCAATATTTTAGTATGATCTATAACGCCATGATATCTATAATAAAAAAAGATCATAAAAATTGTCGAAAAATTTTTGTTTGACACTTTATTATAAGAAAACGTCCCGGCCGATCTTTATCAAAAACAAATAAGGTCGATTCCCAACCAATATCTTTCGAACGATTTTTGAATTTTCAAAATACGCAAACACACACATACTTTTTTCAAGTTTGGCCTCATTCGATTCAGAATGGATAAAATTGCGAAAATAATATTAGCCAATCGGATTTTTTGGCGAAAACAAACTTCTCGTTCGGGAAATGAAAAATGGTGAAAATCGCTGCAAAATTATCGTGAAAAATATGTAATAATGAATAAAAAGTATTATTTTCAAAATCTGAAATTTTCTCAAATTTCAATTAACACTTGCCATGTTCTTTTAGGAGACTAGCCAAACTGTACCATCCTGATCGCTACGCGCACGCGTCGAATGCCATACGCAAAGAACAAGAGAAGAAATTCAAAGAGGTCGGCGAGGCGTACGACACATTATCAGACCCCCAAAAGCGATACCGTTACGACCAGAACCAAGACTTCGATGAGATAAGCGACCACAAAAAGTAAGCAGACTTCTTCTTAACCGGAGGAAACTTTGAAAATGCTGGTGGATGCCCAAGAAATCCCTCCTTCTAAATTTATACATATGCATCTGTATGCAGTGAAACCTGTTTTGTGCCGTCAATTTTCATTCGACTTTAATTTTGTGCGATTTATGGATCAACAGAGCTCATAACATAGCGTTGCCATAGCGCAACGCTATGTTATGGGTCCTCTGTTATCGTAGAACTGGCCCCTTAGCTTTAGGTGGTATATGCATCTTAGTTACGTCACGTCACAGTAATATGCGGAGTTTTATTCGCGATAAGTGATTTACTAGTAGTGCATGGCATCGTGCCTTAAAGCAAGTTCCTGGAACATCCGTATCAAAAATAATTTTTTTTGAAATATATTTGATTTTTTTTAAGCTTTAAAAAATTATATTATTGAGAATTTTTGAAAAAAGACTTCAAAAAATTATATTTTATATTTTTAAATGTTTTGGAATTTTTCAACTTTTTTTAAAAGCAACCGCTTTGCGTTAGCAGTCCAACGGATAAACATTGGTACGGATCCCATAAAAATGTAAACAAAATTTTTACTATTTAAAAACTCTATGAAATATCTGATAATTTGAGGTGTGCTTCAGTATATACTTTGTTACATGTGTAAATTTATAAAATTTTCGAATAATATTTTGCTTTTTTGTCTTTTATCTATTTCTTTTATACGGTCCTAAAAACTGCAAAAACAGGATTCATTGTACACACACAGATGTATATATATAAATATATATATATATATATATATATATAGCCCAGTCATTTGGTACAAAAAAATGCTGTTGCCTAGAAAGTTTTCCGAGAGTTTTGAAAATTGGTGATTTTATAGATTTTGATGTGATCTTTACGAATTTCAACTTTGCCACCTCGAATTTTTGCCGCTGCCGCCGCTATATTGGAAAAATTGCGTCAAAAATCAGTTTTTCAACGATATCTCCTTTCTGACTCATGTTACATTAAAATATCTATATACAAAATTAAACTAGACAAAATTTTCTATAATTTATTCAATAACGTTTTTTTCTGTACCGTCAATAGTTTTAGCGTACGTGCGCCGCAAAGTTTCTGCTGCTCGCGCCACCATCGGATATTTAGCCGCTCTTTGCGCTTGAACGCATTCTCTCTAATAAATATATAATTTCAATAATGAATTAAGCTTTTCTGCTCAGGTCTGGCCTAGAAATAACATAAATTAATCATTTTTGTTTTTCATTTTTATTTTTGCTGATGATTGAACATTTTAAACCATTAAATGTGTAATTTAATGCAAATATGAAATTGTTTGTAAGAATAGTTTTGACTATTGATTTGATTGATTGATTTGACTATTGACCTCAGTCCTTCTAAAAGTTTACCTTTATTGTTCTTTCTTTGAGCACTTGATTTACAAAAAATGCAAGTAAACTAGCATACGGAACGATAAAAATATACTGACGTCTAGAAAAAATACTTCTATTGATTCTGAACTACGGTTTGTCGGTTTTCAAAATCGGTTTTTTTAGTGAAAAAAGTCGGTTTTCACTGTATAAATGGAAATGACAAATATAGCCAAATATAAAAGATAGATAAAAGCATTTTGATTCTTGAAATCATATCATTTCTATAGCATTTGATATCTTATCAGTCTGCAATGATTCCCAGAAATAGTAATATATTAATTTAGATTTTTATTCCAGTGTATATATTAATTTAAATCAGTGTGACTTCTTCTTGAAGAAGTAACTTCCTCTACTCAAACTTAAAAAATAAGAGTTTTAAACCTTAGAAGCTACAAATTAAAGAACAAAAAATTTGGAATTATCATATCAGACATTAAAAACAATTAATTTGGTCGCAAGTATGAGAGTATTTTCTATTCCAGGAAATTTTGATTCGTAAACAAAGGACACGTCTATGTAGAAATTCGATAAATGTTCTCAGTTTTTTGGAATCGTATTTTATTAAACAAAAAAACAATTAGAATGTTTAAAATTAGTTAATTAAATTACTCGGAACAGACAATATCCGAGTTTAGCTTAATCATTTTTAAAACTAAAATTGATATTAAAAAGTATGTATCAAAATGTATCTACTATATATATATATATTTTTTTTAATTTAATGATTTTTTTTATTTAGAAATGTATTATTTTTATTATTTGAAAAACTTTCTTTTCACTACCATAAAAATAATTTCATTCTTATATGTGAAAATGATAAATACGAATAATTATTTTCAAATTTATTTAATCAAGATAAACTATAATCTTTTAGTTCTACTAATTAAAATTAAAATGAATTTGTTTACTATCTATAAAATTGAACAATAAATAAATTCAGTCAAATACTGCTCTAAATTACATTAAATTTGTGGATAAATTACAGAATGTTCGAGCAAAAATTTATTTTCTATATAAAATTCGAAAACCGGTTAAAAACGTTTTTTTTAGTAAAATTAAAATTCGAAAACCAGTTTTCTGAAATGTCGGTTTTTGTATAAACCCTATTCTAAACATATTATACATATTTAGATGTAGAAATACAGATAATTGGCGTTGTGTGTTGTTATTAGAAGATAATATAATCTTATATACAATACGCAGTAATCTATCCGTTGCAATCGAGTTATTAGAACGATTATCGCCAAAGATTATTCCTATATACAGTTCCAATTTGAGTTCATTCAATATTTTCATAGTTTAATAATCCCAAATTTATATAAATATTGCCAAAAAAAAAGAAAAAAATGCATTAAATTGTATGATTTAAAATGTTCAATCATCAGCAAAAATAAAAATGAAAAACAAAAATGATTAATTTATGTTATTTCTAGGCCAGACCTGAGCAGAAAAGCTTAATTCATTATTGAAATTATATATTTATTAGAGAGAATGCGTTCAAGCGCAAAGAGCGGCTAAATATCCGATGGTGGCGCGAGCAGCAGAAACTTTGCGGCGCACGTACGCTAAAACTATTGACGGTACAGAAAAAAACGTTATTGAATAAATTATAGAAAATTTTGTCTAGTTTAATTTTGTATATAGATATTTTAATGTAACATGAGTCAGAAAGGAGATATCGTTGAAAAACTGATTTTTGACGCAATTTTTCCAATATAGCGGCTGCAGCGGCAAAAATTCGAGGTGGCAAAGTTGAAATTCGTAAAGATCACATCAAAATCTATAAAATCACCAATTTTCAAAACTCTCGGAAAACTGTTAAGGTAAAACTACTAAATGACTGAACTATATATGTATATATATTATTTATCTAAATATATAGACCGATCCCCGTTTTCGAACTTACATGGTTTTTGTAAATAAAAACATTTTCAACAAAACTTATTAATTTTGCATATACACAATATTATAAACACTACAATTAACTAAACTACATCACAATACTACAATACAATTTTACAATACAATACTACAATAACATTTTCATTGTGTTACTGTCAAATTACAACACTTCAAAATGTATGTTACACTTACGAATTCTTAGTAGTCTATGTCTATGATGAAAATAAAATACCAATTGTATGATAAAAACTAAATTTGATGTATGTATAAGCTAGTTTATTTCAAATACTAAAACAAAAAGTATCACTGTTCTTAATCTTTGTTTTTAATTAATATATAATTAATAAGGTAAAATTTGAAATTTAGAAATGATATTGAAATTATTAAATGTGTTGATATTAAATATATTATTTATTTTAAGTTTAATGTGTTTATTATTCATAAGTGAATTTTTCGAGTTGCACGTCCTGGCTAACATCCTAGCTTTCATTCAGTGGAATATACTGTCAATTACAATAAATATACTGAGTAAATAATTTGTAATAGGCTAAGAATAAAAATAATAATTTATTGAACTAATCTGAGAACATTTACAATTTGGTATACTTTATTAATGAAACATCATTGCACCAAAGTATTAAAATGTGCACTATTGCAATATATATATATATATATATATATATATATATATATATATATATATTATAGACACATTTGGTCTCATTCGATTCAGAATGACGTGAATCGCCGAGAAAACAAAATTAGCAAATCGAAGTTAAAAATGGTATTCAAATAATAGCAAATTTATTTTTATTCACATCAAAATATGTTTAAGAAATACTTTTTAAAAGCTAGGAGTGTATGATATACATTCTTTATAATTTGTTCTAATATTATTTTAAATGCAGTAGAAGAGACCTTACCTTGGTTTTTTCTCGCGATCGTTACCATTCCAAATTTTTATCCCGCGAGTTTATCATTTAAGAATATGCAATCGGGATGAATGTATAAATTTTAATAATGATGAAAATCGATTATGCAAACCAATGTCTTTCTATCTGAAAGATGCTTCAACGAGATAAAGAATAAAATGAAATAATATTCGTGGTCTGGTTGCCATTCAACAAATTGAATTCTTACGAAAGAAAATTAACTTGATTTCTTTGTAGGATTTTTTTCTGTGTAAATAATGAGATTTAAGTCGCCAGTGCAGATTTATGATAGAAATCGAAGAAAGATGTATTCTTTTGTTATCTGATATTGACGCAAGCTTTTTTGTGAAGTAAAATATGCATTATAAAGGAAAAATTTAACTAATGGTGTATGGCATCGCGTCCTAAGGCAAGCTACTGAAATTTCCCGTATCATGATTAAATTTTTGAAAGATAAAATTTAGTTAAATTTTTTTTTTTGAAAATTAAAAAAATATGAAATAAAAAAATATTTTTTCCACTAGCAGAAAGTTTCTTGAATCATTTAAATTGGATGCTTAGTTCTATCAAAACCTGCCATTTTTTGCATATCTAGCTCCGTATCTCTGAAACGGCTAGACCAGCCTTTGCCAAAATCTAATAATCTCTTCTCCCAATCATTACAAATTGAATGTTTTTTTAGATTATTCAAATCGGATGCTCCGTTCTCTCAAAAACTCGATTTCTATTTTTCTTTCGAATAGGACTCGAATATTTTTTGAACCATTCAAATCGGTTGATCCGTGCGCCCGAAAACGACGACGAAAAATTGGATCCACACATACATCCATTTTTTCTATGGTGCCAAATTGTGCAGAAACTTTCAAAACGTAAAATATATGCAAAAATTTTCATTTTAGATTCTTGAAGGATTACTATAACACTATAACTCACCGTACGAGCTTTAAATAAATCTATTTTATATATAATTTAATAAATAAATTACTAGGAAAAGTAATGATAATAATTTTTAAATTGTTTTTCAAAATCTGTAGATGAATATCCACACGTTTCTTACAAATTTCGTATTTGTTTCCTAACCCCAGCCCTTCGATTCGGTCGATTTGCTGGTGCGGTTACATGCAATCACCATAAAATATTAAAATGATTCCGCGTTCTAAATTGAAAATGTCGCTTTTTGTTCAGATTCAATTTAAACGTAATGCAATCTAATGTTATTTATTATGAGCTCACTATTTACGAATGTCGGATACGGGGGCAAAAACGTTTTTCGTTCGACGCCGATTTGATTAAAAACGGATTTGAAAGTTAAAAATATGACTGTAATAAATTGGTCATTACCAGTGTATCGAATGTAATCAACTAGGTGTAAGTGGCATTTTGCCTTGAGGCAAATTATGTGTGATAATTGACCGATATGGGTGATAATTGACCGAAATTGAGACCTAGCTATTTACACAAAATTTCCTATTTATTTCTAAAACAAACTTTTCTATTTTACTAAAAAATAACCAATGCGATTGTGATCTTTCAATCAAAATTATATTACCTATGATTATATTAATTATAGAAAAGTATTTCAAATTTTGATAAAACCATATAACTACTCGGATTAGCACTAAATCATATTTAAGCAAGGTAAGTAATTGTTAAGTAAGACTAAGTAAGGTCATGTAAGATTTCGACAAGAATATAAGCAATAATTAAGCAAAATTTAGAAAAGATGTAAGTAATATTTTAGTTTCAAAAAAGTTGTAATGAAGTTAGAGGCAAGTTGCAATCAAGTTGGAATTGAGTTAGAATCAATTTGAAAACGAGTACCAATTTATTTGAAATCTATTTCGAATTTGCAGATTTTAGTATTATTTTATTATGATTTATAAATATTATATTTAGTATTATTTTTTAGATTTCAGCTATAATCAAATTAAAATATAATAACAACCAGTAAGTATCCAGTCAGAATCTAACAATAAAAATCGAATAAAATAGTCGTATTTCTCACTACGAATATATAAGAACCTTAGCTAATAAGTGCACTATAAGAATCTTTTATAATAGTTTGATAGAGCTATCGAAATCCAACAAATGTCTTTTTGTATTCCAAGAAAAATTTGATCAGAATCCTAACTCAAAACCTAACCTAAACCAGAATCTAATAGGAGTCCATGGGATTCCAACAAGAATCTAAACAGGATCTGATGAGAGCCTTATATGATCATGATAAAAAAACTGATGAAAATACAATAAGAATTCAATGAGAGTTTTGTAGAATTCTAATATGGATCTTATAAGAGTCTTGTGGAAAATCAGACAAAAATCTTATGAAAAGCCAATAAGGCTCATGTGATTTTTTGTCATTTTTTTTTCAAATCACTAAAAGCCTCACGTGAATTTTTAACAAGACTCCAATCATATTCTACCTTAAATCTGACAAGATTCTCATAAGATTATTACCAGATTCTTACCAGATTCTTGTTGGATTCTATTATCTTCGAATCTATTTACTTTTTTTAAATATAGGATTAAAACTTAATAATAATATCCATGTGTGTTCGTAAGCAATATAAGACACAATACATTTTCCCTGAGCAACATATGCCTACTTATACTTGACTCGAATGTCGCATGATGCGAGGAGCAAGGTCGTAATTTAAATATCACGACGAATGATGGAAAATATTCATCTCTAAGATGTCGCCAAAGAAAACGACGCTCAAATAAATGACGAGAATAAAAAATCGTTCGTAACATATGGTAGATACAAAAATGCTAGATCGTTATGTGCAGCCTAGTCAGAAATTTGACCTATTTTATTATATTGCACTACATTTTTTCTAAATTATTTCTTAAAGAGGTAGATGAGTTACATTTTGCCAAAAATTACCTTGACGATTTAGATGATTTACAGCAATTTGTACATAATTTTGTTGCAAATAATACTTAATCAAGTATCAGAATATTCAGAACTGATTTGTTGTGTACGCTGCTAAGGTTTTGAACCTGACAAAACTATATAATAAAACATCTCTAAATGTGATTTTGTATATGGCATATGTCTCTTATGAATGTGAGTTTGTATATAAATGAATGTTCCTGTGTATCGTATCAAAAGACCTGCTTCATAATGCCAACCAGGAAGCGTACGTTAGCGCAGTCTACCAGCGAAAATCGTAGTAATGAGCTAAACAGATGTTACCCTTGTGCAGAGGACATTAGGCTCGTAAATAGTTTAGGCCACATACATATTTATAATCCAAACGATATAAAAATCTGGCTGGGTTAACTAATACTTTAGAAGTTTGTAAAATGTTATCTATTCAATACTTCAGTTTGCGGATTATAAAAAGTACTCATCATCATAATAATTGATTCAACAAATACAACTCAAGTATTTTTTTAAAATAAGAATAAATATAACATGTAACTTATATCAAACATAGTTTTAATTGCTTTCGATACAAATATTCCCAAATTTAAAAAAAATAATTTTCTTAAAAATATGTGTGTGTGTGTGTCTGTGTGGGCCGAATTTTCGATCTTTCGATCAAGTTTTCTCGTGGTTGTCCAGATTGGGGTCGTGGGGGAGAGAAGGGTCTAGTTAGATATTATGTGATCATTTTACCTGATTTTGTTTCAAACCACTCCTCCTCCTAAAAACCTTACGTAAATTTATAACTAGACTCTAATCTTTCCTTGGTGACACGTCATACGATTTTCTCATAAATTCGAAAAATTTGTTCGAAAAATTTTATTTGACTAAAAATACACGTGATGTTTGGTAGGGGATGGGATGAGGTTATTTTTAATATCACGACGTATCACCAAAGAAGAGCAGGGTCAAAAAATCCCCAAAAAATCGATCACGTGATTAATGGGCGCCCCTTCAACCCAATATGTATTATATTACGCAGCCAAACTAGATATTTTTCAACAAACACATAATACTAAAAATTTTATTCATTAAATGACTACACTAAATCTTCATTTTATCATTTACTTCGTATGTTATATCGAATAAAAATATTTTTGTGCAACATTTTTTTGATACAATTAAAAAATATCTCGTATAATTCCTTGATTTACCGTTCAAATATTTGCGTTTGATATTGATAATAAATCTCCTCTCATTTCAATTGTAAAACGGAATGAACGTTTTCACAACTCGGAACAAAAAATTAAAATATAAACAGAATAACTGACTAAACAAAGTGAGGGCACTCGAATGTGAGCGATCTGGAAATGGAAAAAAACTCAGAACTCAGAGGGATCTGAACAAATATCGAAAATAAAGAATTGAAAACAATCTATCATGAGGAAATTTACTATTTACTGAGTTTTTTCAAATGAGAATATTTCAAAAAGCTTTCTGATTTACATTCATCTATTCCCAATCCACCTTATCCATTATAAGACATAGTTCATTACAATTGAGACACCTCAATAATGAATTAATAAAGATGCACTATCCTGGAATTAACTTTCAAAAATAAATCACAATTACACGCCAGAATACTTACAAGAATAGAGACAGACTCATTGAATAATTAATTTCGAATCTAATTATCTATATATCTGAAAACGCCAAGGTCTAATGCGAAATGTTTTATTAATGACGAAGAAAAACGCGCACGCTTGAACTAAAATCACATTTAAGACAATCGATGTATCGCCCTAAAAAGTTTTTTTTTCTTCAATAAACCTGAATCATCAGGAATGAGGATATTTCTCATGAAACAGCAATGAGAACATTTCAAATTTTTATCTGATTTTAGTGCCAATTCTTGAATAAAATAATAGCGTTATATAATGACATGTTACGGGTCTATGTTCGTGCGTTTTACATATGAAACTTACCCTACAAAATGCACAAATGTCAAATAACAATTTTATCATAAGTGAAATGTTCTGATGTCTCTCCGATAACACATACATGAAGTTAGGTTTTATGTGTAAAACTCCTGAACGTATAGCAAATATATAGATTTTTGACAGTTCGTCACAAGCAACTCATGCAAAGATAGACCCGTAACATAGCATTACCATCACGTTTCTACTTTATCTGAGAATTGGCTCCTTTACTTTCACAAATCTGTAATTTTATCCTTTTCTAATTAGTGTGTAAATAATCGGCCTAATCGGTAAGAAATCATATTAATTTATGAGTAAATTTCGATTAATTTTTATAATTAAACCACTTGTCCTAGGCCTGTAATATATCAGTATGCACATTAAGTCCATGAAATTTTTGACACACTGAGTTTCATTAAAATTTCCCCAAAATTTTTAACAATCAGTTACAAAGGATAAATCACCCATTTGCTCTCGATGAAATCATTTCTATACGGGTCGCCGTGTATGTGATTAGTCGCCGTGTCGAGTGAATAGAGATCTTTCGTTGTATACGTACCGGCGTACATCAACGAGAAGATCGGAATGTCATTAGAATTTAAGATTACTTTGTAGTAAAATCTGGATTAAAATAAAAACAGCCTGAATCAGAAAAATATTTCACCCTGTCGCCCGTAAATAATTATACTGAAAATAATAAAACAAACGAAACATTTGTGCCGTGTAGGAAACGTAAGTTTATTAAAATAATTTCTATATTAGTCGTAGTATTTCTAAATCTTTGAAGTTATTAGAATGGAAAATATTTTTTATAGACAAGACAGATATTACAGCTGCTCAAAGAATGAGATTGTAACGCCAGCGAAAAAGTTAAAGAAAATACAATCAGTCAATGAATGTATGTTAATTTTAATTACATAAAGTTCTTCAAACACAATTACATGATGAGTGAAATTGTGAAAAGAATATTTTTTCAGGCGTTGTTTTACATAATCCACTGTATGAACAAATATTAAAAAAAATATTATTCAGTAATTACTTCGTTTCTCTAATGCAGGTTCAAGTCCTAAATGCTAATTACAATGACAAACCGATCATGTCATATTTGAAGTATGACTAATTACGTGATTGTTTTCAAATATTATAAATATTTTTAATGTTATTATAAATATATAATTTATATTTCATTATTATATAAATATGTATAATGATTGACACTAATATATAATTCAAGTACATGAACAAACACATCCACAAATGTAACCAGGAATTCCTTGACATGAATTTGTGCAAGTCCGATGTAGATACTGCGTTCTGAATAATTTATACTATTGTGTATCAATTTTCTGACTTTTTGCGACATTTTATATTTGTATTAAAGTGACTAGGCAATGGTCTGTCTTCCAAGTGATATATGCGGATGGCAAAACCAATCCGAACGTCCATATATCAAGAGCCGATGCTCCGGTGCATGCGAAATTGCATTGCGCGATTTTGATCAATATTTGATAAAGAAGGATCTCTTCGAGAATTGTATTTTCTTTCGTATTTTATAAATATCACGTACACTTACGTAAATTTGAAGTTGAATATTTATGGGACATTTTATTTTTTATAAGAATCTATAAAACTAGAAGTACATGATGGTATCAGAATGTTCAGAAACTTATGAAAGGATTTTTTATGCGATTACTATAATTTACCCCATGGGAAATTAAAAATTGGTAATTTAAATAATTTATGCCACCAAAGCACCAAAAATTATTTTGACGATTTTTATTATATCATTTTATGGAAATATGAAAAAACATAAATAAAAAGTGCTAACACATAAATAAATCGTTCCTATCGATTTTAACTAATACCTACACCTACGTTTGCCGCACATTTATATTTATTTAAATTCGCACTCAATTCGTCTCTCATACGAATATTTTTTATCACGCGAACAGATAAATTCAATTAAACGCAATCTGCAAATATTAAAATCTCGTTTTAAAAATAACAACACAATACCATACATAGGGGAAAACGGTTTTTACAGCACAATGTTGGAATACTTTGCACGTATAAAAGCTCAAAATTGGTAACATGAATTTATTTAGATTTATATTTATGTTTTTTCGGATATAGAATTTGACTCATTGGAGTGAAGACCTAGTTTTGTAAAATTGACTTTTATAAAATTAAAATTTTTTATGTTTTGATTTTTTTTTGCTCTGCGTCGCAGTCTTATGGATAAATCTAAGTACGGATAATATAAAATTGTAATTATTATTAAGATTTGTCTGAGCATTTTTGACCGCCAAATAGAATTTTTTATTACTTTCCTTACTGGATATCCAAAACCGCTGGCCTGCTTAAGAATTTAAGTAGTTCTTCATTTCGTCAATACAAATAAAATGTTTTCTGAATCAACTTTGAGCTTTTTGACCACTCGTTCAAATTAAATTGCCATTTTTTGCACTTTTTGTCCCGTAAATTAAAAAAAAACTGATTTAAAAAAATTGATTTTTTTATTATATTTTGTTAGTTTTTATTTATGCAATGAAAGAAATGTAATCAAAATTTGTACTTATTATTAAGATCTTTTTGACCATTTTTGGCCGCCAAATAGAATTTTTTATTACTTAACTTATTGGATCTTGAAAACCGCTGGACATGCCTTCCCAAAAATTCAATAAGTTCTTCATATCGTCAACAAATAAAATGTTACCTGAATTTGGCCCTTCGTTCTCTCGTAAACATTTTGAATTATTGAACTCGGTTGACTTGTGTTCTCGAAACCGTCGACAAAAATTTGTTACACACATCCAGAAATACACACATACATTTTTCTCTAAGGTATGCTAAAATGTTCAGAAACCTTAAGAAAAACTTTCTACTTCCATTATTTGCAATTGCAATGTCCAAATAATTTAGCCTATGGAAAGTTAAATAACATGTGAACACTTTACCTGAATGTCTGAATCTCAATTCTTTGTGATTAAATTGATTTATTAGTCCAGTCATTTGGTGGTTTTGTCGGTACAGTACTCCGGGAATTCTGAAAATTGGTAAATTATAGATTTCGAGGTGCTCTTTACGAATTTCAACTTGCCACCTCAAATATTTTCCGGCAATTGAAAAAATGGCGTCAAAAACAGCTTTTTTAAAATATCTCCTTTCCGGCTCATTCTACGATAAAAATGGCTATGTATGAATTAAACTAGATGAAATTTCCTACAATTCTTTATCCGATATTTCGTAAATTTAATAGTTTGAGAGTACGGCCGCCTCAATGTCAATATGTATATGCATCGGGAAGTTGTCTTAGGAAAAAATGATACTTACAACTAGTATAAACAAACTATTCAGAATTATTACTGAAATAATAGTATGGACTTCATCCTCCTCTATATCGATAGTTCGGGAATATCGTCGACCGATCTCTTGCACGCGGCTATGTGATGTTCTTGAATAATTAACACGGTTCATAGAAAACAAAAGAGTTGGCTGCTGCAGTTCGCGCCGCGAGCAATTTTAAAAGTCATCAATGTATAATAAAGTTATAACAATAGCGAAATGAACGAGATGATATAGCATCTATAGCATCCTACTGATTGTGAGAAACTGCGATAATAAAAATCACATCAGAACTATCACTAATTATCCATAATAATAATAATAATAATTGGTAGTCACCATAATACATGATTCTTTGCCCTCTGTTGTCTATCATTGCCATTATCAATATTCCCTCCACCGCATATTTTTCATGTATTTTCCGTTCCAAACTTCTACTGCAATTCTTCTTGATCCTGCGCTTCAGTTTTCAAAATTGAAAACTATTTAAATGAAATAGAGTTTATCCAATTCTGTTTCTGTCGGATTTGCTTTTTCCTTGAGAAACTGAGGCCGATAGAGATTCATTTTCCATCTGCTCTGAATTTTAGTAATAATGGTAGCATACATGTGCCAAATTTCATGTTCCGCGAATGTTGTCCGACAATCACAATATTAGATTTTGCAATTGATTTGAACAATGATTCGAATAATTTACTAAACCTAACCTGGCGTTCAGCTTGTTTTCATATCAATCCTGATTTTGAATGTAACTGTCTGCATGTAGTCAGTATGCAGAACCATTGTTCTCATATAATTGTAAACGTAAACCAAATATCAGCAAATCATTCAGTGAACATAGGGGTAAAAATTCTCGAATAGAAATTTAGATTTACCTTGGAAATTGATTGTGGGTAAGTGTACAAATTCAAATCAGCTTGTAAACTAGAAAACCCTCTTTTGTATCTTCTAAACTAGAAAATTCCTATTAAAGCTTTTTTTCTGGTACGTCATCTGATACTTGAATTCGCGAGTTCTTGAATTTATTCTTTGTGTAAAGTTGTCGATAAGAAATCAAAAGTATATTTTATGCCTGTCCTTTGATGAAATAATAAATTTATAAAATATTAGTTCTGTTCTTTGGCTCATTTTTTTTGTCGGTAAGACCCAATGTA
This sequence comes from Ctenocephalides felis, assembly GCF_003426905.1. Taxonomy (NCBI): domain Eukaryota; kingdom Metazoa; phylum Arthropoda; class Insecta; order Siphonaptera; family Pulicidae; genus Ctenocephalides; species Ctenocephalides felis. The sequence goes on along the minus strand of NW_020539725.1, from coordinate 58,388,211 downwards.
ATAAATGTTCCTACAGGCCTAGTTGGATGAGAATAATATTGTTCAGGTTATTATACACATTGTTATACGTTTCTGTTCTGTTTCCGAAGGCAATCATCAGATTCCATTATACCAGGAGTCCGTTTATCAATATGCACGTCTATGTACTTTGCGTTGATTCTCTCGAATATTCGGTTTGATGAACTCCATCGATGAATTGCTATACACTGAACAGTAAAATTTTAAAGCAAAACATAGGAATTAAATGTAACATCCTGATGTAAATATTAAAATAAAATTAGTAAATTAATTGATACTCTAAAACTAAATTAGTAGTTAGATGTCGAGTCAGTTAGATAGATAGTTCTTTAACAAAACATGTGCATGAAGTTCGATATAAGGATTATTATGTTATTGGAAGGATGTATGTAAATTTGGTAAAAGTATTACTGATGAATGTAATTTATTTCATTAAATTAAGTTGTATTAAGCGGTAAAGCCAATACCTAAGTTTTTTGAGCCAATAGTGGTTGGAAGCCACATATAAAAAAACTGAGTTAATTAGATGAATTTTGATCTGACTTACTTTTATCTAATTATCTGATAAACACTAGGATTTGTGTAAAGGCAATAGCCAATAGTCGATCAAAGCATCCCAATGCCGAATGACGGCGACGATTGATTTGCGGAATTGTCACAAACAATTACATCAACGCAAATCATGAGTCGTCGTTACAACTGTATCATAGATTAATATATAGACTATATCTATACTAAACCTAGGTAACATATTATATATAAGACAATAGACAGGGGTGTGATTGCAAATTCTCATCGAACTGAGATTTGCAGGTTTTTAAACTTAAATGCTGAATCTGTCGGAGTTACGGGCATTCGAGGAGTGAGGGCATCTTCACAAGTAAAAGCACGGTTAAAATCATTGCCAAAAATATTTACAGGATAAAAATATATAAAAAGCCAAAATAATTTGAACAAAAATATGCACATAATGATTCCAAATTTAATGTTTAAAAATCGTGAGAATTCATGGAAAAATATAATTTTTTTTAGAATATAGATTTAAGATCAGCAAATGGCCAAAGTTTAGAATTTATATTAAGTCTAGTAAAAACCAAGTGACAAGTGATTTGTAGAAGAGCAAAGGATTTTGCTCTTTTAGTCAATCAGATTTTTTTTTTGGTTTAAATGTGATTTTATAAGAATTGTATTTGATGTATAAAAATAATATCAGCTCTTTAATTATTTACCCTAGACCTATCAAGCATGTGTCATCAGATTCAGCTTTGAGTTGCAACTCTGCGGCTTTGACACAAGGATAACATAACCATTCGTTAAGGATATATTTATAAAGACATAATCTAAATTTAATTATTGAAGTAAAAATTTGTTGACATACTGCTTGATATTGAGTTGGACAAAGTTGTGATCAAAATATTTTCAAAAATAAAACTGCTCGAAAAAAGTATTTCAAACCTTTCTCGCAGCTCTTTCTTTAAATCTTTGTTCACAACAAAGCATTCTGTAAAACAAAGACTCTTTTAAAAGAGACCGAATACACGCAGAGGGCGCAAAGCTATTATAAAACAAATTACGTTTAAAACGAACGAAATATGAACGATTCTTACAGACAGAATAATGTTGGTTATCATTAATCATTCGTCCTATTAAATATCATGTATTTCGGAAAATAGAGCAGCATCAAACAAAGGCTTTTACGAGGCCGGTGTGAAATATTACATTGCTCGTGATTAATATTTTGATGTGGAGGAAATACTTACGTGGAGATTGAAAAAAAAGGTAATAAAAGTTTGATTAAAATAATAACAAATTTTCAATCTTTCAACTTTTGTCTCCAGTACCACATTTTAAAACTGTCATGATAGTTTTTGTCGGACTTTCTTCGAGTCCATGTCTCTGATTCGCCTTTAATAAGGAGGCCTTTAAGATCAAAAAACTAGAATGACATATGTGTTATATATATGGTAGATACCATCTATCAGACATTAATAATGATTATTCCTTTACTCTTGAAATGGAATCAAAGAGCTTTGTTTTGCATTGAATATTGAAAGCGCCGAGTATTATTTTATGCATAGATATATATAGAGCGATTAATATTCATACATATTTGAAATATTTGCATTCACGGGCTGCTTGCTCTATCTTGCTAAACGATTTTGTAGAACAATGGAAAGTCATAAGGGCGAAAAATAATTCTAATCAGAATCTCAATCCTTTGTAAAGATTTTTTGAAAAATAAATAATAGTCAGTTTTTAACAGTTGTTCAATCGAAATTTTTATAAAAATAAGTATTAATTTGTGTCTATCATAAGTATCATTTAAAAATTCTGTTATCAAAAAAAAATCTGTCCTCCCAGCAGAAAAACAATCCTTTACCCGGAGCGGTTTTCTTGTACGATATAATCAACATTTTCATATACACGAGCATTATGAAAAGTACCGTCATGAGATAAAGTTGAATGCTGAAACAAAAATCCATTATAATGCATTTAAAATATCCTACCAAAGAAAATCTTCTTCAGGGAGAAGTACAGAAATAACTACATTCTCCACGAGACATTAGAGCTCAAAAGAAAATAATACAAGCGGAGTCGAGTTTTCATACGGCGCTTTTCTTTGAAGATGATATACGATAACTTTTATTATGGAAAACTACATATATAAATAAAATCTTTCGCAACGAGAGAAAATGCTCATGTTTATTAATTAGATGTAGAATAATATGAAATGTTTACTTTGGACTAAAAGAAATAACGTTAGTAGCGAGTTGAAAGCATATATCATGTTCTATGATAATAAAAGGTGATGCACTTTGACTGAAATGGAAACAGAAATTTATGCTGAAAATCAGGAATAATTGCAAAATACTCATAAAATATTACATAAGAATAGTTAACTTAGGAATAAATCATTTGCATCAAATTTCTAAACTAGCGGTGTATGGCATAGTGCCTTAAGGCAAATTTTTGGAACTTTCCATGCCAGAATTAACTATTCGAGCAAAAAAAGTCAACAAATATTGATCAATGATTAAAACAATTGTTTTAAATATTTTCAAAGATATGATTATAATTATTATGTATTTAATTTATTCATATAATATACAGTGACAATCTTATCGCTTAAAACACTTGAAAATGTTTACATCACGAAGAGATTCCAAATGAATCCATCTGAGGATATATTTCTTACGATTAGAATAAAGCATATGAAATATTGCATATATATAGCATATGAATTGTAAATTTGAAATTTATATTTTAAAAACTTTATATATTTTTGTATAAAACTTTATACATTTTTGGAAATTTTGTGTAATTTTTTTTCTGAAAATTAATAAATTTGTTTGAGCCGTGTAACTGCACTTTAAAAATTAAAAATCTTGGTACGAAACCCAGAAAAATTATAATAATAGGTTTATATATATATATATATATATATATATATATATAAGTTTATAGTTTATATATTATAAAATAAGTTAGTACTCATGTTTAAATCTTTATAAAATATATGATAATTTGATGTGCATATGATGTCTAATGGTCATTTTAGACCGCCAAATCACATTTTATTTACATTTTCTTCTGTATTTTGAAACCGCTGGACCTGCCTTTCCAAATATTCAATCATTTCTTCATTTCGTCAATACAAATAAAATGTTTTGTAAATCATTCAAATCGAACGCTCCATTCTCTCAGAAACTCGATTTCTATTTTCTGCATTCTTAGCTTCGTATCTCCGGAACGGTTGGACCTGTCTTTGACAAAAACCAATCAGCACATCTCCCTATCAATAGGAATCGAATGTTTTTTGAACCATTCAAATCGGTTGATCTTTGCGCCCGAAAATATGGACAAAAAATTGTATCCACACATTCATACACACACATACATCAATTTTTCCTGAGGCATGTCAAAATGTTCAGAAACTTAACGTAAAGAAACGCAAAATTTTTTATTTTTGATTTTTGCGATTACTGTAACCTCACGGGAAGTTAAATATTACATACATTATTAAATAGCTAACATAAGAATAAAATCGTTTGCATCAAATTCTAAGAAAGATTATTATACAAATAATACAATACTTTTCCATACACTTTTCCCTGAATTCAGTAAATTTCCCGAGAATATTGACATATTAAAATCAAACAAAAGACAGATAAACCCCGAAAGAAAAGTGAATGTTCCTAAGACAAAGTTGCTGGAAGTCCCTCCGGAGCCTCGCCTGATCCCTGATGCGGAAATAAGTAGCGATATCAAAAGAAAAATCCACCACGAAATATTATGGTAATTTCATATAATAATAGGGGCGGATATTTTATATACGTTTACAAAAAGTTTACATGCTAATACAGATTCAAGTGCGTTCATGAGAGTAAACATTCAATTCTGCTACGAATATTAGAGGTACAGTCCATATTGGGTAAAATAACTCCCATCGGGAAAATGATTATAGGAAAATTTTGTAATTAAAATATTAGAAAAGCCGTTGTAAGTCGCAATTTGCCTTGAGGCAAATTTCATGATCTTGCCGAAACGTATACATAATTAACTTAATCAATAAGAATTGAATTTCAGCTTTTTGGTGAAAAAGTAGAATTTTCGCTTTCAATAGAAAACAATCAATATAACTACCAATTGATCGCTTTTGAACATTTTAAAGATATTTGCTATTGTTTTTTTTTAAGATATTTGCAAACTAATTTAAAACTTTTAACACATTTCATTTTATTTAAATCAACAATTATCGTATTTTTTTCAACATTTAATTACGAAAAAACAGCACATCCAATATATAGCAAATCACAATCTGAGCAATCATTTGTTCAACTAAATTTTGAATACCTTGAAAAAAGTTTCTGATCTAGTAAAAGTTGTATATTAGTGGTTACTTAAAAACTGTTGAAATTAAATTGGATAATCAAAAATGAAAAATTTTGTATATTTTTACATTTCAAGGCTTTTTGAACATTTTGTTATACTCTAAAAAAATTGATGAATGTGTGATTAACTGATTTGAATAATTCATTCAATTTGTATTGATAGGGAGACGTGCTATTAGTTTTTGGCAAACGCAGGTCTCGCCGTTTTGAAGATATGAGGCAAAAAGTGCCAAGAATGGCAGTATTTGAAACAAATTTGAATGATTCAAAAGTTTTGATTGAGTAATTAATTGAATTCGTTTTTACGAAGGCAGGTCCAGTGGTTTTGGAGATACGAAGCAAAAAGTGCTAACTATAGCAGTTGTTGAGAAAACAGCGCATCCGATTAGAGTGATTAAAAAAAACAGTTTATGTTGACGATATTTTTTATTGTGTTTCTTGCAAGAAAACATAGATAAAGGTCGTCGCTTATATTAGATCTATAAAATACGAGCATGAAATTCACAGTATTTATAAAACTTATTTGAAAATATTTTACATTTGTTGATAAATAAAGGCCGTCGCTCAAATATGAACACTTATATTAAATCTATAAAATATGACGATAAAATTCACAGTATTTATAAAACTTATTTAAAAATATTTTACATTTGTTGATAGATAAAGGTCGTCGCTCAAATATGAACACTTATATTAGTTCTATAGAATTGACGATGAAATTCACAGTATTTATAAAACTTATTTGAAAATATTTTACAATTGTTGATAGATAAAGGTCGTCGCTCAAATATGAATACTTAATATTAGTTCTATGAAACATGAAGATAAAAATCACAGTATATAAAATTGATTTGAAAATATTTTACATTTGTTGTTACTCTT
>NW_020539725.1:58362463-58381419 GCF_003426905.1 Ctenocephalides felis | reverse complement strand
ATACATCAATGTATAATAAAGTTATAACAATAGCGAAATGAACGAGATGCTATAGCATCTATAGCATCATACTGATTGTGAGAAACTGCGATAATAAAAATCACATGAGAACTATTAATAATTATCCATAATAATAATAGTAATAAATGGTAGTCTGCCCGAAGGCAGGTCCATGGTGCAAGAGCTACTACAAAACATGATTCCTTGCCCTTTTTGTCTATCATTGCCATTATCAGTATTCCCTCCACCGCCTTTTTTTCATGTATTTTCCGTTCCAAACTTTTGCTGCCAATAGTGAAAACTATTTAAATGAAATAGAGTTTATCCAATTCTGTTTCTGTCGGATTTGTTTTTTCTTCAATTTGTAACTGAGGCCGTAAGAGGTTCATTTTCCATATCTGCTCTGGATTTTAGTAATAATAGTAACATACATGTGCCAAATTTCATGTTCCGCGAATGTTGTCCGACAATCACACTATTAGATTTTGCATTTGATTTGAACAATGATTCGAATAATTTACTAAACCTAACCTGGCGTTCAGCTTGTTTTCATATCAATCCTGATTTGAATGTAACTGTCTGCATGTAGTCAGTATGCAGAACCATTGTTCTCATATAATTGTAAACGTAAACCAAATATCAGCAAATCATTCGGTGAACATAGGGGTAAAAATTCTCGAATAGAAATTTAGATTTATCTTGCAAATTGATTGTGGGTAACTGGACTGATTCAGATCAGCTTGTAAGCTTGAACACCCTCATTTTTATCTTCTAAACTAGAATTTTTCTATAAAATCTTTTTTGTGGTACGTCATCTGATACTTGAATTCGCGAGTTCTTGAATTATTCTTTGTGTAAAGTTGTCGATAAGAAATCAAAAGTATATTTATGCATGTCCTTTGATGAAGTAATAAATTTATAAAATATTAGTTCTTTCTTTGGCTCATTTTTTTTGTCGGTAAGACTCAATGTAATAAATGTACATACAGGCCTAGTTAGATGAGAATATTATTGCTCAGGTTATTATACACATTGTTATACGTTTCTGTTCTGTTTCCGAAGGCAATCATCAGATTCCATTATATCAGGAGTCCGTTTATCAATATGCACGTCTATGTACTTTGCGTTGATTCTCTCGAATATTCGGTTTGATGAACTCTATCGATAAATTGCTATACACTAAACAGGAAAATTTGAAAGCAAAACATAGGAATTAAATGGAACATCCTAATTTATATATTAAAATAAAATTAGTAAATTATTTGATACTCTAATACTAAACTAGTAGTTAGTGATATTTGAATGTAACAGCCATTGGTGCGAGTCAGTTACATAGATGTAACTCTGTAAAACCACATGTACATAAAATTCGTTATAAGGATTTCATGTTAATGCAGGATGTATGTAAATTTGGTAAAATTATTACTGATGCATGTGATTTATTTCATTAAATTTTTACGAGCCAATAGTGGATAAAAGCGACATAAATAAAAGTAGTGAGTAAATTACATAAATTTTGACCTAAGTTTATTTTATCTAGTTATCTGGTAACCACTGGGATTTGTGTAAAGGTAATAGCCAATAGTCGATCAAAGCACCCCAATGCCGAATGACGGCGACGATTGATTTGCGGAATTGTCACAAACAATTACATCAACGCAAATCATGAGTCGTCGTTACAACTGTATCATAGATTAATATATAGACTATATCTATACTAAACCTAGGGATCATATTATATATAAGACAATAGACAGGGGGTGATTGCTGATTCTCATCAAACTGAGAATTGCAAGTTTTTAAATTTAAATGCTGTATCTGTCGGAGTTACGGGCATTCGAGGAGTGAGGGCATCTTCACAAGTAAAAGCACGGTTAAAATCATTGCCAAGTAAAAGCACGGTTAAAATCATTGCAGGATAAAAATATATAAAAAGCCAAAATAATTTGAACAAAAATATGCACATAATGATTCCAAATTTAATGTTTAAAAATCGTGAGAATTCATGGAAAAATATAATTTTTCTTAGAAAATAGATTTAAGATCAGCAAATGGCCAAAGTTTAGAATTTATATTAAGTCTAGTAAAAATCAAGTGACAAGTGATTTGTAGAAGAGCAAAGGATTTTGCTCTTTTAGTCAATCAGATTTTTTTTTTGGTTTAAATGTGATTTTATAAAAATTGTATTTGATGTATAAAAATAATATCAGCTCTTTAATTATTTACCCTAGACCTATCAAGCATGTGTCATCAGATTCAGCTTTGAGTTGCAACTCTGCGGCTTTGACACAAGGATAACATAACCATTCGTTAAGGATATATTTATAAAGACATTATCTAAATTTAATTATTGAAGTAAAAATTTGGTAACATACTGCTTGATATTGAGTTGGACAAAGTTGTGATCAAAATTTTTTCAAAAATAAAACTGCTCGAAAAAAGTATTTCAAACCTTTCTCGCAGCTTCTTCTCTAAATCTTTGTTTACAACAAAGCATTCTGTAAAACAAAGACTCTTTTAAAAGGGGCCGAATACACGCAGAGGGCGCAAAGCTATTATAAAACAAATTACGTTTAAAACGAACGAAATATGAACGATTCTTACAGACAGAATAATGTTGGTTATCATTAATCATTCGTCCTATTAAATATCATGTATTTCGGAAAATAGAGCAGCATCAAACAAAGGCTTTTACGAGGCCGGTGTGAAATATTACATTGCTCGTGATTAATATTTTGATGTGGAGGAAATACTTACGTGGAGATTGAAAAAAAATGGTAATAAAAGTTTGATTAAAATAATAACAAATTTTCAATCTTTCAACTTTTGTCTCCAGTACCACATTTCAAAACTGCCATGATAGTTTTTGTCGGACTTTCTTCGAGTCCATGTCTCTAATTCGCCTTTAATAAGGAGGCCTTTAAGATCAGAAAACTAGAATGACATATGTGTTATATATATGGTAGATACCATCTATGAGACATTAATAATGATTATTCCTTTACTCTTGGAATGGAATCAAAGAGCTTTGTTTTGCATTGAATATTGAAAGCGCCGAGTATTATTTTATGCATAGATATATATAGAGCGATTAATATTCATACATATTCGAAATATTTGCATACACGGGCTGCTTGCTCTATCTTGCTAAACGATTTTGTAGAACAATGGAAAGTCATAAGGGCGAAAAATAATTCTAATCAGAATCTCAATCCTTTGTAAAGATTTTTTGTAAAATAAATAATAGTCAGTTTTTAACAGTTGTTCAATCGAAATTGTTATAAAAATAAGTATTAATTTGTGTCTATCATAAGTATCATTTATAAAAATTCTGTTATCACAAAAAAATCTGTCCTCCCAGAAAAACAATCCTTTACCCGGAGCGGTTTTCTTGTACGATATAATCAACATTTTCATATACACGAGCATTATGAAAAGTACCGTCATGAGATAAAGTTGAATGCTGAAACAAAAATCCATTATAATGCATTTAAAATATCCTACCAAAGAAAATCTTCTTCAGGGAGAAGTACAGAAATAACTACATTCTCCACGAGACATTAGAGCTCAAAAGAAAATAATACAAGCGGAGTCGAGTTTTCATACGGCGCTTTTCTTTGAAGATGATATACGATAACTTTTATTATGGAAAACTACATATATAAATAAAATCTTTCGCAACGAGAGAAAATGCTCATGTTTATTAATTAGATGTAGAATAATATGAAATGTTTACTTTGGACTAAAAGAAATAACGTTAGTAGCGAGTTGAAAGCATATATCATGTTCTGTGATAATAAAAGGTTATGCACTTTGAGTGAAAAGGGAACAGAAATTTATGCTGAAAATCCGGAATAATTGCAAAATACTCATAAAATATTACATAAGAATAGTTAACTTAGGAATAAATCATTTGCATCAAATTTCTAAACTAGCGGTGTATAGCATAGTGCCTTAAGGCAAATTTCTGGAACTTTCATGCCAGAATTACTATTCGAGCAAAAAAAGTCAACAATTATTGATCAATGATTAAAACAATTGTTTTAAATATTTTCAAAGATATGATTATAATTATTATGTATTTAATTTATTCATATAATATACAGTGACAATCTTATCGCTTAAAACACTTGAAAATGTTTACATCACGAAGAGATTCCAAATGAATCCATCTGAGGATATATTTCTTACGATTAGAATAAAGCATATGAAATATTGCATATATATAGCATATGAATTGTAAATTTGAAATTTATATTTTAAAAACTTTATATATTTTTGTATAAAACTTTATACATTTTTGGAAATTTTGTGTAATTTTTTTTCTGAAAATTAATAAATTTGTTTGAGCCGTGTAACTGCACTTTAAAAATTAAAAATCTTGGTACGAAACCCAGAAAAATTATAATAATAGGTTTATATATATATATATATATATATATATATAAAGTTTATAGTTTATATATTATAAAATAAGTTAGTACTCATGTTTAAAATCTTTATAAAATATATGATAATTTGATGTGCATATGATGTCTAATGGTCATTTTAGACCGCCAAATCACATTTTTATTTACATTTTCTTTTGTATTTTCGAAACCGCTGGACCTGCCTTTCCAAATATTCAATCATTTCTTCATTTCGTCAATACAAATAAAATGTTTTGTAAATCATTCAAATCGAACGCTCCATTCTCTCAGAAACTCGATTTCTATTTTCTGCATTCTTAGCTTCGTATCTCCGGAACGGTTGGACCTGTCTTTGACAAAAACCAATCAGCACATCTCCCTATCAATAGGAATCGAATGTTTTTTGAACCATTCAAATCGGTTGATCTTTGCGCCCGAAAATATGGACAAAAAATTGTATCCACACATTCATACACACACATACATCAATTTTTCCTGAGGCATGTCAAAATGTTCAGAAACTTAACGTAAAGAAACGCAAAACTTTTTATTTTTGATTTTTTGCGATTACTGTAACCTCACGGGAAGTTAAATATTACATACATTATTAAATAGCTAACATAAGAATAAAATCGTTTGCATCAAATTTCTAAGAAAGATTATTATACAAATAATACAATACTTTTCCATACACTTTTCCCTGAATTCAGTAAATTTCCCGAGAATATTGACATATTAAAATCAAACAAAAGACAGATAAACCCCGAAAGAAAAGTGAATGTTCCTAAGACAAAGTTGCTGGAAGTCCCTCCGGAGCCTCGCCTGATCCCTGATGCGGAAATAAGTAGCGATATCAAAAGAAAAATCCACCACGAAATATTATGGTAATTTCATATAATAATAGGGGCGGATATTTTATATACGTTTACAAAAAGTTTACATGCTAATACAGATTCAAGTGCGTTCATGAGAGTAAACATTCAATTCTGCTACGAATATTAGAGGTACACTCCATATTGGGTAAAATAACTCCCATCGGGAAAATGATTATAGGAAAATTTTGTAATTAAAATATTAGAAAAGCCGTTGTAAGTCGCAATTTGCCTTGAGGCAAATTTCATGATCTTGCCGAAACGTATACATAATTAACTTAATCAATAAGAATTGAATTTCAGCTTTTTGGTGAAAAAGTAGAATTTTCGCTTTCAATAGAAAACAATCAATATAACTACCAATTGATCGCTTTTAAACATTTTAAAGATATTTGCAATTATTTTTTTAAGATATTTGCAAACTAATTTAAAACGTTTAACACATTTCATTTTATTTAAATCGACAATTATCGTATTTTTTTCAACATTTAATTACGAAAAAACAGCACATCCAATATATAGCAAATCACAATCTGAGCAATCATTTGTTCAACTAAATTTTGAATACCTTGAAAAAAGTTTCTGATCTAGTAACAGTTGTATATTAGTGGTTACCTAAAAACTGTTGAAATTAAATTGGACAATCAAAAATGAAAAATTTTGTATATTTTTACATTTCAAGGCTTTTTGAACATTTTGTTATACTCTAAAAAAATTGATGAATGTGTGATTAACTGATTTGAATAATTCATTCAATTTGTATTGATAGGGAGACGTGCTAATAGTTTTTGGCAAACGCAGGTCTCGCCGTTTTGAAGATATGAGGCAAAAAGGGCCAAGAATGGCAGTATTTGAAACAAATTTGAATGATTCAAAAGTTTTGATTGAGTAATTAATTGAATTCGTTTTTACGAAGGCAGGTCCAGTGGTTTTGGAGATACGAAGCAAAAAGTGCTAACTATAGCAGTTGTTGAGAAAACAGCGCATCCGATTAGAGTGATTCAAAAAAAACAGTTTATGTTGACGATATTTTTTATTGTGTTTCTTGCAAGAAAACATAGATAAAGGTCGTCGCTTATATTAGATCTATAAAATACGAGCATGAAATTCACAGTATTTATAAAACTTATTTGAAAATATTTTACATTTGTTGATAGATAAATGTCGTCGCTCAAATATGAACACTTATATTAGATCTATAGAATATGATGATAAAATTCACAGTATTTATAAAACTTATTTGAAAATATTTTACATTTGTTGATAAATAAAGGCCGTCGCTCAAATATGAACACTTATATTAGATCTATAAAATATGACGATGCAATTCACAGTATTTATAAAACTTATTTGAAAATATTTTACATTTGTTGATAGATAAAGGTCGTCGCTCAAATATGAACACTTATATTAGTTCTATAGAATTGACGATAAAATTCACAGTATTTATAAAACTTATTTGAAAATATTTTACAATTGTTGATAGATAAAGGTCGTTGCTCAAATATGAACACTTAATATTAGTTCTATAGAATATGACGATAAAATTCACAGTATTTATAAAACTTATTTGAAAATATTTTACAATTGTTGATAGATAAAGGTCGTCGCTCAAATATGAACAATTATATTAGATCTAAGAAACATGAAGATGAAAATCACAGTATATAAAATTGATTTGAAAATATTTTACATTTGTTGTTACTCTTTGATAAATTTTCATTGATGATTATTAACTATTTTTATTTCGATAATGTGTAATTACTGTACAGAAAGTTCCAGCAATTTGCCTCAAAGTACAATGTCATGTCACCACTAGTTCTTAACAGGTATTGTGTTCAAATAAAAAACATACCAAACTGGACACCTATTAAATCAATTGTCACATCCTGATCTATTCTTATCCAATTAAGTTAGATTACTGAATGAGTAGATAATATTTAGAATAACCTTAGATGATGCATTACAACTATGATACCCTTCTTAAACGTCAGTTTCGTATGACTAAGTGTGCAAAGTAACGTAAAATTAAGTTTCACCTCTTGAACAATATGACAATATATCTTCTTAGGAAGCATATCCTAGACGACTTATAACGTGCACCATTATATGCATGAATATTTAAGTTTCACTTTATTAAGATGCATTTCGAAGACGCCGGCGAAGGAATTTTAAGTGAATATTTGCAACATTTTAACGCCTAGAACTTTGTAATGTGTTTTGGCTTTGCGACTTGACAGTAATATATTAGCAAATTTTAATTAAGAGATCGAAATAGACAATGTTGAAAAAACACACTTTTATTGTATACATTAATGTAAATTCTTAGTAGATAATAAATAGAATGGTAATAATTATATATTAGAAGCTGTTTTTTATATATGTATGTATGTCAGTTCGTCTGTTGCCTGGAAAAGCTCATGTACGTCCCTAGGCTTACATCAAAGTAAAAACGTTGCAAAAAGATATAAACGGATCTGATACCCAGAAGCCAAAATAGGAATGGTAAAGTCATATCTTTTGATATGCTAAATTACACTGGTAATGTATTCATTTCACTTCCCATATGATGGTTTTATAGACGGTCGACCGTACATTTTACTAGAAGTAAAATACATAAAAAATATAATCGAACAGGTCAATGAGTTCGATATTTTTGACATTGGCACTTTTTTCTTAAATATAGTCTTCAGATAAATGTTAATTTTTTTAATTTTTTTTTTATCACAAATTTATATTTCCTTGAACACTGTTATAAGTATTTTTTACCGAAATTTTACATCTGCCAATTAAATTTCATTTACCGTCGTTTCCCAAACTTTTTCCTTCATAATTCATTTTGACAATTTTCCCGTTGAGACCTCGTCTTTAGAATCAATTTAAATTCGACATCATAACGACGCATAAATCGCTCAAGCATGGATTTTGTGGGAAAGACAGATCTGAATATAATAAAATTTCGTATCAAAACTTTTTTCCTTAGTTTGCTATAAATTGCTTTTTAGGATTTCGGAAAAATAAGGGTAACTCATACGAGTTAAACAATTTTGAAGTAGGTCATGGACACAGTTGTATAATTTTGATACTAAGTATTTTTAGGAATATTTTTTTGAACTATAAATTGAAAAAAGTGTTGTTGATCAGTAAGATTTGCTAACACAGATTATATTTTTGCACATTGATCGGTCAAGCCTATTTTAATAACATGTACACATTTTGTGTAAATTTTTTTGGGTTTCGTACCAAGATTTTTAATTACGGTTCGGGAAGTTCCAGCAATTTGCCTTAAGGCACGATGCCCTGCACCCCACTAGTTTCTTCTCTGCGATATAGAATTAAAAATTTATGTAATAGTGATATAGATAGTAATGATGAAAAAATAAATCCTAAGTTTCTCATAGAAGATTTTGATGTTATTTTATTACTTTGTAATATTTTAGATTTTAGTTATAATCAACTTAGAATCTAACAAGAACTAAGTAAGAATGTAATAATATTCTGGTTATGATCTTGGTTACCCCTGTTTTATTACATCTGCTCTGGTAGTTTTATGAAATAAAGGAACACAACTAAAGTAGCAACGACAAGAAACAAAAAATATTCAAGGAATAAAGCCGAGAAAGAATGAAGTTGGAAAATTTTCTTTAAGATTTCTTATCCGATAGATAGCAAAACTGTCAAAACAATGCGCTTTGCATCATATCAGTTGAACAAGCACATAAAGCATACAGTTCTAGATATCAAATGAAATAAAATTTTAATGTCAAACAACCACTGGAAAAGATTTGGTAAAGATTTGTTATATTATGCAATTGAAAAATAAAAAGACAAAATAACGTATAAAAAACAAAGAAATTTTACCTTTTGAATGATCAGTTTGGGAGTCGTGCTAATTCGATTATGGCAAAGATTGCTAAGGCTATTTTTTCACATAAATAAGTACAAATAAATGTTTTCAAATAAAAATTTGTATCTTTTGAAATCGTCTTAGGAGTTTGGAATTTAATAAAAATAAACTCTTACACTCATTGAGACTTCTTCCTGCAACTATTAGAATACGTCCCAAATTTAAAATTATTCTGATACAATAATGTAAATCTTCTGTTATAACTCCCCACTATCATCATTTATGTCATTCCTCGAATGACTCATTGAGAAACATGTATAACAAGTGTTAGTTGGCAAAATTAAACAAAATCCTCGCTGGCAAACTTCTTACATCGAAGTTTTGCCCCGACGTCGTCGCGTCGCCCCAAAGAACGACGACGGCAGCTAGTTGAAAATGTTCATAATTCGCATTTACGTACGTAATCTCGTTACGAGAAGCTACTAATGAAATTTACAATTTTATTGAATTTATGCTTCAAGAGAAGTTAGACGGGCTACTTTTAGTAAGTATCAAAGAACCAGCAGCTCAAAACTGAACACTCGCTAACGCCGATGCGCGGTGCACCTTTTCGTTACTTGTAGTGCATTTAGTGGAGGTGAAGAATTTTAAGGGACAGAGATAGAGAAATGATAAAATTTTATTAAATAATTATAATAGGTAGTCTAAAAATGCATATCAAATATGATTCCTAGAAGAGAAGTAATCTCGGAATAAATGTGCCTGACCCGGTTTTAGTGTTTTCCGCACTCTACAAAGGGTATGTGCCTCATTACTCTTTTGAGTAATTTCAATATAAATAACTGATACTGATACTACACGTACTTAATATTTTTTTGTTATATATTTTTATGAGAACATATTGGTGATTTAGTAGAAAATATAAAAATATATAAATATACTAATTTCAATTCAAATTAATCATGTTTATCTTTTCTATATTATATATTCATATAAATATTAACCAGAATTGAACCTGGGGGTAAATTTACGTGCGTTATGGTGTATGGAAACAACTAAAATTAAAGTAATGGTGAATCGGTCGTGTTTGCAATCTATTTATACTTTGTCAATGATTTCTCATTATAAATTTTATAAATGGTAATTCCATGATCAATGTAAAAATAATTTCCAATAAAAGTGCCAAAAATGCTAACTCAGTTCTTAAGAGAACGGAGCGTCCGATTTTAATAATTTATAAAACATTTTACTTGTATTCATAAGATAAAAAATTGATTAAATTTTTGGGAAGGCAGGTCTAAGGGTTATAGCCTCTTAAATGTAAGTTAAAAAATGTCATTTGGCGGTCAAAACTGTTTATTGGACATATGTTTACCAAATTATTTTATAAAGATTTTAATAATGTGTACAAATTTTGTGTAAATTTTTTTGGGTACGTTACCAAGATTCTTGATTACAATACGAAAAGTTCCAGCAATTTGCCTTATGCCATGCACTCCACTAATTTTCTGGATAATATTACCATAATCACTTTTGTTTATAAATCATTTATTTATAAAACAGCACGAGTTCTATAAATAGAAGAATTAAATTTTTTCAATTTTTAAGAAAATTTGAAAAATTTGAATATTGAAAAAAATGAAAAACTGCCTTTTTAAAAATCATGAAATTTTTTAAAAAATTAGATTTTTTTAAATACTTTTTTTTGATATATTTTTGAAAATTTTGAAATTTCTTGACTTTCGGATACCCATTCATTCTAGGTAAAAATATGCAAAATTATTATGAAAGCTGATGTTTGTTTTTTTTCTGAAAATTTTGAAATTACTTGAGTTTTAGATACCCATTCGCTATAGGTAAAGATATGCAAATTTATTTTGAAAGCTCATACTTGTTTTTTTGAAAATTTTGAAATTTCCTGAGTTATAGATACCCATTCATTTTAGGTGAAGATATGCAAATTTATTTTGAAAGATCATACTTGTTTTTTTTTTAGTTTGAGTTTAGGATATCCATTAATTTTAGGTAAAGATACGCAATTTTTTTTGAAAGCTGTTTGTTTTGTTTGAAAATTTTAAATTTTCTTGAGTTTTGAATACGCATTCATTCTAGGTACAGATATGCAAAAATTTTAATTTTAGTTTTTTAAATGATTTCTATAACTTAACCTGGAGGAAAGGTTAGATTTGCAATGAAGAAAATAAGATTTAAAAGAAAAAAGAAGAATGAAGGATTTATTTGTATATAAGCAAGTATAGAATATGCATAAAAAATAGCCTACATTTCTATATTGCAAAGTATTGTTAGTTGCTATATGCTCTGAGTAAGCGAGGCCAATAAAAAAAATAAAAAAAAAATTTTCGTTTTATAATGTTTTTAATTTATGTTCCAAAATGTCCATACCGCATTAAAAATAAAATATCTTCCTTTGACTTTAAATTTGACAGTGCCATTAAGTAGCATTAAATTAACTTTTCTTCCATGCACTCGCATCAGACTTTTCCTACAAAAGAATTTTCATAAAAATATTATTTTATATAAAATGTCGTTTCCTTAAGACATTGCATGGGAAATTCAATACCACTTATTTCCGTTTTCTGTTTATTTTTTATATTGAATATTCCGGCAGCTCTTCCGTAAGTATTCGCTAACAATGTAAAGTCGCTGCAAATATAGTCACTCGGGTATTGTTACCGGCATATAGATAAGTGCATCTTACTTATATGAAACTACTTATATAATGTACATTACATAAGTATCAAATGTACTCTACTTGATTAGAAATCGGATTAGCTACCTCCTTGTATGGACAGGAAAGTTCCGGGTGCACTTTGCAGGTGCACGCTGCCGCCAAGATAATTTGCTTATAAGTGGGTTAGATGGTGGAAAAGAGAATTTGTAATGGTTTACTGATAACATAATCGAGACACGATAATTACTAAAAGAAAAGAATCGTGTAATGTTCGAGTGGGAATTATTTACAAAGAACTACGACCAATTTTTTTAAAGCAGTGCACCTACATTCACTATACACCAACCATATTATCTTTCATCCAAAACTATGTCAAATTTAAAACTTTTATCCTTTGTCTCACGATGTGTGCCATTCCCTGTAATTTGCTTGTAAGAGAATTAAGTTCAACTTTGCTACAGGATCGACTTCCAATGGATATCAGATAACGTATTCGAAACCGTCTCCTTGATAATAGACCGTAGTTATTTTCACTGGCTAATCTGTGCATAGCCAACTCTATTTGTGGGAGTTGAAAACTTTTGTTAGAGTTGATTTAAGAGCTAATCTGCGAGCTAAATAATTTTTAATTGAGGTATTGATTATGTGAGTATTATATATTCTCAAACAGGTTCAAAAAAGGTAGCCACTCAAGCATTAAACTATTCAGCACGTCTTCTCATCAATAGGAATCAGAAGCTGTGTTCTCAAAATCGTTGACGGAAAATTGTATCCGCACTGACATTCAACCAAATTTTCGTCCAATAGACATCAGATAAAGCATTTATCGAGGTCAATTTACGCATTCAAGGTTACAATAAATCATAATGGGCTGTAACTTGGCAAAATTGTTTAAAATACAATTATGGAGGAAATCTCAAAAAACCTCGTCGATCCGATGCAAGCTAAAAAAAAATGGCACAAGGTCAAAGGTAAAAAAAGACTTTTTTGTGATTTTTAGCTAAATGGTCAGTTTTATCGCAAAATTACGTACGACAATATTGTAAAGCATAAAATGACCTACAAAAATGCATCAATACTTTTTTTGCTCAGAGCTAGCGTTTTAATGATATATCACTTTGAAAAGTACGTTTAAACGAGGTAGTGCTTAGCTCAATTTTTTTACGTGGTTTTTCCAGTAGGCCTTTTTCACGGGCCTATTGTGATTTTGTTTGTTTCGAAAGTCTTGGAAAATAATATTTGTGAATTTGGGTTGGCAAAAATAAAGGCTGTAATTATAAAAGAGCAACTAAATTTATTCCTGGGAGTCTAATTTTCAAATTTTTCTACATCTTTTTCGTATCGTTTTTCTTGATCTTCTACTTCTTCTACTTCTTCTTCGACTTCTTCTTCTTCTACTTCTTTTTCGACTTCTTCTTCTTCGACTTCTTCTTCTTCTTCTTCTTCTACTTCTTCTACTTCTTTTTTTCCTTTTCTTCCTTTTCTTCCTTTTCTTCCCTTTCTTCCTTTTCTTCCTTTCTTCCTTCTTCTTCCTTTTCTTCCTTTTCTTCCTTTTCTTCCTTTTCTTCCTTTTCTTCCTTTTCTTCCCTTTCTTCCTTTACTTATTTTTCTTCTTTTACTTCTTTCACTTCTTTAACTTCATTTTCTTCTTTTTCTTCTTTTTCTTCTTCGTCTTCTTCTTTTTCACTTTGAGTATAAGCTTTTCTTGGTTTAAAAAAATAAATAATTTGTTCAGTTGGAGTTCGATCAGTATGTAAGACGAGTGAATCAATATCTTCACCAACAATGATAGTACTATTTGTCACATTAAATTGCTCTATCGATGTTTCAATAATTACTATATCAGCGTGATTATTTGCTTGTTTAACTATTATATTTTCAGCAGTAAATTAAGTTTTTATCATTGAAATGAACAGTGATTTGTTATGACTATTTGCGAGGAACTCAAACAAATTATGTATTTTCATAAACCAGGAAAAGCTTACACTTAAAGTGAAGAAGAAGAAGAATAAAAAGAAGAAGTCTATATTATGATAACTTCAATTTATAAGTCTTAATAATTATCTACAAAGTATACCGACTAGTCATTTTACCCCACACTCTAAATTGTCAGTTCGAACAGATTACAACATATTTCCCCCGTCCTGAGTAATTTCTCACTTTGCAAATAGCCCAGTAGCATGATCATGTGTCTCTTAGACATGGCGTAGGAAATTCACGAAGCTTTCAGCGTTTACGTCGAAGTCTTTGGTAATATGATAGCTAACTAATGCACTTTGAGGCTTCTACTCGCCTCGAACGGCGAACGGCGAACGGCGAACGGCGAACGCATCCTTCAACGATGCATTTGGCGATCACCGGTGCATCCCACTTCTGCGAATGCATCCAATAGTTTCGGCATCATCTTACGATGAAATTTTTCTATCAGAATGTAGGATGGAAAATGGAGAATTTATGTTTGAAAATATTAAAAGAAATGCTCGTTTATAATAATAGATTTGGCGACTGACGCACATTAATTCAAAATATCAGGTGTAGACTCACATGGATGCTGTGGATTTTTTTTGTAAATTTCCATAAATTTGTTCCCAAATTCATTAACAAAAAATTATATTACTTACATTCTCGCGATCGACATAGAAAAATGATGACAAAGATCCAAATTGAATTAGAAAGTCGATAGAATTCAATAAAAAATATGTTTTGTGAATCCACAACGAGAAGTGTGACGTACCCTTAGAAAACATGCCTAGAAATGAAAATGCACTGACCTTTGTTTGAAATCACCGATTACCAATTTGTTATCTGAAACATAAAGAAAAAAATGATAATTTTTAATTATAATATGGAATAATAACTTGTGCTTAAATAAAATATGAATTACTTCAAATATTTCATAAAGATTTTTATGATGAGTATATTTTTAAGACACGGCGCTTATGCTTTTCGTTATTTCTTCTCTGAAACAGACACAGGGCACGATTGCTTTGAAAAAAGTTCAAAATTTTCAGAAAAAATCAAAGTATGAAAAATATTTCAAAACATAAAAAAAACAATTTTTTCAGAAAAGTCAATTTTTTCAAAAATTCTCAAAAATCTTTTTTTTTTTCGAAGTTTTTAAAAAATTTTGAAGATTTTTTCAAAATTCTAATGTTTGGTACGGTTCCAGCAATTTGCCTTAAGGCACAATGTCATGCGCACCACTAGTTTTTCCCAATTTTCCTAACATTAACTTTCAATTTATATCATTTCACAACCTGAATAAGTCCTTCTCCTGCATCCATGTGGGAATAGAGAAGACTCGGCAAAGCTTCTACTTATCCTAGAGTAGTGGTGAACGATGAGAGGTTCCCGTTACCTTTCTCGACGACTATCTACGTCATCCTACCCTCCTATAACACGATGCACTAATGACTGGGAATTATTTACACCTGCGTACGTATGCGACGTAGTGTCGTGTCGGCAGCGCTGCATTTCGGTTAAGAGCTAATTACTTATCGAGGCGCACACAAGGGACTAGACTGGGTTCATTATGGAGAAACTGCTCCTGGATGAATCTGATTCATCAAGATTTTGCCATGGGGTTGATTTTATTTGAAAAAGTAGTGGGGCACATGGCATCGTGCTTTAAGGCAAATTGCTGGAACTTCCCGTACCGTAATTGAAAACCTCGGTACGGAATCCAAAAAAATTACACAAAATGTGTACACATTATTAAAGTCTCTATAAAATATCTGATAATTTGATGTTCAAATGTCCAATAAACATTTTTGACCGCCAAATAGATTTTTTTAACTTATTTTCATTGAGAGTCTAAAATCGCTTCCCAAAAATTTAATCAGTTCTTCATCTTGTCAATACAAGTAAAATGTTTTTTGAATTATTAAAATCGCTCCGTTCTCTTAAAAACTGAGTCACCGTTTTTGGCACCTTTGTCCCGTATCTTCAGAATGGCTATCCTGGCTTCTCCAGAAACTAATCAGCACATCTCCATATCAATAGGAATCGATTGCTTTTAGAATATTTCAAATCATCCATAGGCCCAAAATCGTCGACAATAAATTCCTCCACACATACACATACACATTCATTTTTTCTAAAGTGTGCCAAAGTTTCTATAATTTACTCTACGAGAAAAAATAACAATTGTTTCTATAATTGTAAAATGATTTTTTTAAATGCTGTATTTTTAGGTATTTGTTTTTATAGACAAAATATAAAGGTTAATAAATAAGACGACTTTTGCAAGAAAAGAAAAACCCAATCAAGCCTAGTTAGAATGAAAAGCCTTATTTCATATTTCATTATGCATTAAAAAGCCTTATCTAATATTTCTAAGAATTATAAAAACTGAATTAAAATCTAAATTTTTTTCGATGTTAAAAAGAGATTGGCAAATTCTAAATAACAAAAAAATTGACTTGAAAATTTTGCAATCACTGGGTCTGCCTCACCTAAAATCTAATCATTTCTTCACATAGTCAACACAAGTAAAATGTTTATATATATATATATATATATATATATATATATATATATATATAACAAATAACATGTGTAACTTTTCACAACCGACATATAATACGTTGCTTTTAAAAATGAGGCTATGAAGCCATTACTTTTAGCGCCATTTCATCTTGATTGATTTCAATTACACTTGTATTTAATTACATATGGTATCATTTTCCGATATCAATTCAGCATCAGAAACTGATATATTTTGTAATTGCGTGCTTTTACTTTTAGCAAATGTTTTATGTTCCCAAGACTGAGAAAATATAAAGCATTCAATTGATGTGAGAAATTCTACTAGAGTAAAATGAGATATAAATGTGAGAACTAAGAACAAGAGGTCTATACTGTTGTATATAAAATTAACAAAGTATTATTTGCAATAAATATGTCACAAAAGGACAAAGAGACATATCCACAATGCAAATTATTATTTTACTCAATTTATGTTTTTACGATTAAACAATTTGCATATTCACTTTTACAAATGATTTATTACCATATAAAATAAATAAAATGAATACGAACGACAATAGTTTTCATATTAAACCAACTCTAGTCCAGCTCAAAACGTGCACATACGAGTGCATATGTCAAAACTAAATTAATAATTACATAAATGTTTTCTCTGCGACATTTGTTGCGAAAACGTGATTGTAGCAAATAATTTCACATTTTCATTTTCAGTTGCACAGTAATTAAATTCAGTTCATTTGCGTTTGCTCTTTATTTTACATGTAATTGCCGGAATGGCCTGGCATCTGCATGCTAATAAATAACATTTTCCAATGACTTTGGCAATTACATTTTGTATTATTAGTTATAATGGGTTTTGTTTGTTGTAATTGCTCAAAAGTGAAAATGTGATTTTGAAACGTGACTTTGATAGATAGATTGGGAATAAAAAATCATTTTTGTTGCATTCAAATAATTGTTCATGCAGACAATAATGGGTAATTTTTGTTTCATTCAAATAATATTTCACAATAATTGGATATATAAACACACTCCCACTTTTATTTTGACTATTTTTATGAAACTTTTTTTGACGATAGAAATCATGATCTTATAAAGCATACTAATATTTTGCAACTTCACGCTAAGTAGTTAAATTTAAAAAAAATCAACGTTTTAAAAATATGCTGAGTCAAAATTTGAGCAAGGATTCGATTTTGTGATGTGACTAGTCAAAATTTGAATTTCGTTAACGTTTTCTCAAAAACGGTTGAACCGATTTCCCAAATTTAAAAATCATTGGATTAAACACAGAGATAAACTAAATAAATGTAGCTAAGTCATTTTTTGAAATTAGAAAAGGGCAAATAATGTTAAGTCGATTTTGAAAATTCGATTTCAACACGAATCAAACTTGATTCTACCTTAAAACTATCTTGGTATGATTTGATTGCGATTTGAAACTGACTTGATCCTGTCTTCATTCTAACTAGATTCTTACTAATAGATTTTGAGTCGATTCTACTTACTGGATTCCCCCAATTTTAAAACTAGAAAATTTTTAAAATTAACTCCGCTAAAAGGAAAAATTCGCAATGATTTCATAAATAGCTATTTGTAAACGCTAATATAATATATTATTATATTATTATTATTATATTATTATTATTGTCTTATTATTTCTAATATTATATTTTGTTATATTTATTATTATCTGTAACTTATTGTTTTTGATCCACTTTATTATTTTTCTAATATTATTTTTATTATTTACAAATTTTATTTATTCTATTCATTAATTTTATTATTATTATTACCATTTATTTTATTTGTATAAGTCATAATACTAAGGATATTATTTAAATAAAAATACTATCCTACATTTTGTACTCCTTTTTATTTAAAAATTATGTTATTGTTCATTATTGTTACTAGATGCGAAAATATTTAGAAGTTCCTACAAATATTGTATTAAAAAAAAAATAGGAAAAAAATCTAACTCCTATAGTAACTAGATTATAACTAACTTCCAACTTAATTCCAATTAAATTTAATTTACTAAAATAATACTTACAGCTTTTTTACTAACAAAAAAAAAGTTATTTGGTGGAGTTATTAGATTTGCTCGGCCTGATAATTTTACAATGATTTAATTTTTTTCAGAATCTAATTTTATCAAAAGATATTATTATATATTTCCTTAAATTATATTTTTCATCCCCCTTATCAAGTGCTACTATATCCATCTATTATAATCAAAGTTTCGAATAATTATTCACACCTCGTATATTACAACAAAATATTTGAAATGCTTTCAACTTTATTTGCACTCGGCTTTAACTCGGATCGTGTTTGTTATGTCCTAGTTTTTCGTGTGTTATTTTCATTTATGTTTGCTCGTATGCGAGTGAACGTGTGTACAATTAAAATACGCCCTCGTTTAATTGCTCGATTGATTAGCAATTAAATTAATCATAAACGAACTTCAAAGGGCGACCGAATAAACCGAATAAACCAACTGTTCGATATTCATCCCTAATGCCTTGTGGAGCAACTCCATGTTAGGCTGGTACTTCGGGAATGAATTATGAAAATTTTGAAAATTTATGAAAAAGGTGGATAAATTCAATTTTTTAAAAATACTGATTATGCGAACTAACCATGACAAA
>NW_020539725.1:58343934-58361463 GCF_003426905.1 Ctenocephalides felis | reverse complement strand
TAGATTTTGCATTTGATTTGAACAATGATTCGAATAATTTACTAAACCTAACCTGGCGTTCAGCTTGTTTTCATATCAATCCTGATTTGAATGTAACTGTCTGCATGTAGTCAGTATGCAGAACCATTGTTCTCATATAATTGTAAACGTAAACCAAATATCAGCAAATCATTCGGTGAACATAGGGGTAAAAATTCTCGAATAGAAATTTAGATTTATCTTGCAAATTGATTGTGGGTAACTGGACTGATTCAGATCAGCTTGTAAGCTTGAACAACCTCATTTTTATCTTCTAAACTAGAATTTTTCTATAAATCTTTTTTGTGGTACGTCATCTGATACTTGAATTCGCGAGTTCTTGAATTTATTCTTTGTGTAAAGTTGTCGATAAGAAATCAAAGTATATTTATGCATGTCCTTTGATGAAGTAGTAATAAATTATAAAATATTAGTTCTTTCTTTGGCTCATTTTTTTTGTCGGTAAGACAAAAGTACCCAATGTAATAAATGTTCCTACAGGCCTAGTTGGATGAGAATAATATTGTTCAGGTTATTATACACATTGTTATACGTTTCTGTTCTGTTTCCGAAGGCAATCATCAGATTCCATATCAGGAGTCCGTTTATCAATATGCACGTCTATGTACTTTGCGTTGATTCTCTCGAATATTCGGTTTGATGAACTCTATCGATAATTGCTATACACTAACAGGAAAATTTGAAAGCAAAACATAGGAATTAAATGGAACATCCTAATTATATAATTAAATAAAAAAAATAGTAAATTATTTGATACTCTAATACTAAAACTAGTAGTTAGTGATATTTGAGTAACAGCCATTGGTGCGAGTCAGTTACATAGATGTAACTCGTAAAACCACATGTACATAAAATTCGTTATAAGGATTTCATGTTAATGCAGGATGTATGTAAATTTGGTAAAATTATTACTGATGCATGTGATTTATTTCATTAATTTTTACGAGCCAATAGTGGATAAAGCGACATAATAAAAGTAGTGAGTAAATTACATAAATTTTGACCTAAGTTTATTTTATCTAGTTATCTGTAACCACTGGGATTTGTGTAAAGGCAATAGCCAATAGTCGATCAAAGCACCCAATGCCGAATGACGGCGACGATTGATTTGCGGAATTGTCACAAACAATTACATCAACGCAAATCATGAGTCGTCGTTACAACTGTATCATAGATTAATATATAGACTATATCTATACTAAACCTAGGGATCATATATATATAAGACAATAGACAGGGGGTGATTGCTGATTCTCATCAAACTGAGAATTGCAAGTTTTTAAATTTAAATGCTGTATCTGTCGGAGTTACGGGCATTCGAGGAGTGAGGGCATCTTCACAAGTAAAAGCACGGTTAAAATCATTGCCAAGTAAAGCACGGTTAAAATCATTGCAGGATAAAAATATATAAAAAGCCAAAATAATTTGAACAAAAATATGCACATAATGATTCCAAATTTAATGTTTAAAAATCGTGAGAATTCATGGAAAAATATAATTTTTC
Organism: Ctenocephalides felis; assembly: GCF_003426905.1. Classification (NCBI taxonomy): domain Eukaryota; kingdom Metazoa; phylum Arthropoda; class Insecta; order Siphonaptera; family Pulicidae; genus Ctenocephalides; species Ctenocephalides felis. Next base: position 58,359,920 of record NW_020539725.1, on the reverse strand, counting down.
TTAGAAAATAGATTTAAGATCAGCAAATGGCCAAAGTTTAGAATTTATATTAAGTCTAGTAAAAATCAAGTGACAAGTGATTTGTAGAAGAGCAAAGGATTTTGCTCTTTTAGTCAATCAGATTTTTTTTTGGTTTAAATGTGATTTTATAAAAATTGTATTTGATGTATAAAAATAATATCAGCTCTTTAATTATTTACCCTAGACCTATCAAGCATGTGTCATCAGATTCAGCTTTGAGTTGCAACTCTGCGGCTTTGACACAAGGATAACATAACCATTCGTTAAGGATATATTTATAAAGACATTATCTAAATTTAATTATTGAAGTAAAAATTTGGTACATACTGCTTGATATTGAGTTGGACAAAGTTGTGATCAAAATTTTTTCAAAAATAAAACTGCTCGAAAAAGTATTTCAAACCTTTCTCGCAGCTTCTTCTCTAAATCTTTGTTTACAACAAAGCATTCTGTAAAACAAAGACTCTTTTAAAAGGGGCCGAATACACGCAGAGGGCGCAAAGCTATTATAAAACAAATTACGTTTAAAACGAACGAAATATGAACGATTCTTACAGACAGAATAATGTTGGTTATCATTAATCATTCGTCCTATTAAATATCATGTATTTCGGAAAATAGAGCAGCATCAAACAAAGGCTTTTACGAGGCCGGTGTGAAATATTACATTGCTCGTGATTAATATTTTGATGTGGAGGAAATACTTACGTGGAGATTGAAAAAAAGGTAATAAAAGTTTGATTAAAATAATAACAAATTTTCAATCTTTCAACTTTTGTCTCCAGTACCACATTTCAAAACTGCCATGATAGTTTTTGTCGGACTTTCTTCGAGTCCATGTCTCTAATTCGCCTTTAATAAGGAGGCCTTTAAGATCAGAAAACTAGAATGACATATGTGTTTATATATGGTAGATACCATCTATCAGACATTAATAATGATTATCCTTTACTCTTGGAATGGAATCAAAGAGCTTTGTTTTGCATTGAATATTGAAAGCGCCGAGTATTATTTTATGCATAGATATATATAGAGCGATTAATATTCATACATATTCGAAATATTTGCATTACGGGCTGCTTGCTCTATCTTGCTAAACGATTTTGTAGAACAATGGAAAGTCATAAGGGCGAAAAATAATTCTAATCAGAATCTCAATCCTTTGTAAAGATTTTTTGTAAAATAAATAATAGTCAGTTTTTAACAGTTGTTCAATCGAAATTGTTATAAAAATAAGTATTAATTTGTGTCTATCATAAGTATCATTTATAAAAATTCTGTTATCACAAAAAAATCTGTCCTCCCAGAAAAACAATCCTTACCCGGAGCGGTTTTCTTGTACGATATAATCAACATTTTCATATACACGAGCATTATGAAAAGTACCGTCATGAGATAAAGTTGAATGCTGAAACAAAAATCCATTATAATGCATTTAAAATATCCTACCAAAGAAAATCTTCTTCAGGGAGAAGTACAGAAATAACTACATTCTCCACGAGACATTAGAGCTCAAAAGAAAATAATACAAGCGGAGTCGAGTTTTCATACGGCGCTTTTCTTTGAAGATGATATACGATAACTTTTATTATGGAAAACTACATATATAAATAAAATCTTTCGCAACGAGAGAAAATGCTCATGTTTATTAATTAGATGTAGGAATAATATGAAATGTTACTTTGGACTAAAAGAAATAACGTTAGTAGCGAGTTGAAAGCATATATCATGTTCTGTGATAATAAAAGGTTATGCACTTTGAGTGAAAAGGGAACAGAAATTTATGCTGAAAATCCGGAATAATTGCAAAATACTCATAAAATATTACATAAGAATAGTTAACTTAGGAATAAATCATTTGCATCAAATTTCTAAACTAGCGGTGTATGGCATAGTGCCTTAAGGCAAATTTCTGGAACTTTCCATGCCAGAATTAACTATTCGAGCAAAAAAAGTCAACAATTATTGATCAATGATTAAAACAATTGTTTTAAATATTTTCAAAGATATGATTATAATTATTATGTATTTAATTTATTCATATAATATACAGTGACAATCTTATCGCTTAAAACACTTGAAAATGTTTACATCACGAAGAGATTCCAAATGAATCCATCTGAGGATATATTTCTTACGATTAGAATAAAGCATATGAAATATTGCATATATATAGCATATGAATTGTAAATTTGAAATTTATATTTTAAAAACTTTATATATTTTTGTATAAAACTTTATACATTTTTGGAAATTTTGTGTAATTTTTTTTCTGAAAATTAATAAATTTGTTTGAGCCGTGTAACTGCACTTTAAAAATTAAAAATCTTGGTACGAAACCCAGAAAAATTATAATAATAGGTTTATATATATATATATATATATATATATATATATATAAAGTTTATAGTTTATATATTATAAAATAAGTTAGTACTCATGTTTAAAATCTTTATAAAATATATGATAATTTGATGTGCATATGATGTCTAATGGTCATTTTAGACCGCCAAATCACATTTTTATTTACATTTTCTTTTGTATTTTCGAAACCGCTGGACCTGCCTTTCCAAATATTCAATCATTTCTTCATTTCGTCAATACAAATAAATGTTTTGTAAATCATTCAAATCGAACGCTCCATTCTCTCAGAAACTCGATTTCTATTTTCTGCATTCTTAGCTTCGTATCTCCGGAACGGTTGGACCTGTCTTTGACAAAAACCAATCAGCACATCTCCCTATCAATAGGAATCGAATGTTTTTTGAACCATTCAAATCGGTTGATCTTTGCGCCCGAAAATATGGACAAAAAATTGTATCCACACATTCATACACACACATACATCAATTTTTCCTGAGGCATGTCAAAATGTTCAGAAACTTAACGTAAAGAAACGCAAAACTTTTTATTTTTGATTTTTTGCGATTACTGTAACCTCACGGGAAGTTAAATATTACATACATTATTAAATAGCTAACATAAGAATAAAATCGTTTGCATCAAATTTCTAAGAAAGATTATTATACAAATAATACAATACTTTTCCATACACTTTTCCCTGAATTCAGTAAATTTCCCGAGAATATTGACATATTAAAATCAAACAAAAGACAGATAAACCCCGAAAGAAAAGTGAATGTTCCTAAGACAAAGTTGCTGGAAGTCCCTCGGAGCCTCGCCTGATCCCTGATGCGGAAATAAGTAGCGATATCAAAAGAAAAATCCACCACGAAATATTATGGTAATTTCATATAATAATAGGGGCGGATATTTATATACGTTTACAAAAAGTTTACATGCTAATACAGATTCAAGTGCGTTCATGAGAGTAAACATTCAATTCTGCTACGAATATTAGAGGTACACTCCATATTGGGTAAAATAACTCCCATCGGGAAAATGATTATAGGAAAATTTTGTAATTAAAATATTAGAAAAGCCGTTGTAAGTCGCAATTTGCCTTGAGGCAAATTTCATGATCTTGCCGAAACGTATACATAATTAACTTAATCAATAAGAATTGAATTTCAGCTTTTTGGTGAAAAAGTAGAATTTTCGCTTTCAATAGAAAACAATCAATATAACTACCAATTGATCGCTTTTAAACATTTTAAAGATATTTGCAATTATTTTTTTAAGATATTTGCAAACTAATTTAAAACGTTTAACACATTTCATTTTATTTAAATCGACAATTATCGTATTTTTTTCAACATTTAATTACGAAAAAACAGCACATCCAATATATAGCAAATCACAATCTGAGCAATCATTTGTTCAACTAAATTTTGAATACCTTGAAAAAAGTTTCTGATCTAGTAACAGTTGTATATTAGTGGTTACCTAAAAACTGTTGAAATTAAATTGGACAATCAAAAATGAAAAATTTTGTATATTTTTACATTTCAAGGCTTTTTGAACATTTTGTTATACTCTAAAAAAATTGATGAATGTGTGATTAACTGATTTGAATAATTCATTCAATTTGTATTGATAGGGAGACGTGCTAATAGTTTTTGGCAAACGCAGGTCTCGCCGTTTTGAAGATATGAGGCAAAAAGGGCCAAGAATGGCAGTATTTGAAACAAATTTGAATGATTCAAAAGTTTTGATTGAGTAATTAATTGAATTCGTTTTTACGAAGGCAGGTCCAGTGGTTTTGGAGATACGAAGCAAAAAGTGCTAACTATAGCAGTTGTTGAGAAAACAGCGCATCCGATTAGAGTGATTCAAAAAAACAGTTTATGTTGACGATATTTTTTATTGTGTTTCTTGCAAGAAAACATAGATAAAGGTCGTCGCTTATATTAGATCTATAAAATACGAGCATGAAATTCACAGTATTTATAAAACTTATTTGAAAATATTTTACATTTGTTGATAGATAAATGTCGTCGCTCAAATATGAACACTTATATTAGATCTATAGAATATGATGATAAAATTCACAGTATTTATAAACTTATTTGAAAATATTTTACATTTGTTGATAAATAAAGGCCGTCGCTCAAATATGAACACTTATATTAGATCTATAAAATATGACGATGCAATTCACAGTATTTATAAACTTATTTGAAAATATTTTACATTTGTTGATAGATAAAGGTCGTCGCTCAAATATGAACACTTATATTAGTTCTATAGAATTGACGATAAAATTCACAGTATTTATAAAACTTATTTGAAAATATTTTACAATTGTTGATAGATAAAGGTCGTTTCAAATATGAACACTTAATATTAGTTCTATAGAATATGACGATAAAATTCACAGTATTTATAAAACTTATTTGAAAATATTTTACAATTGTTGATAGATAAAGGTCGTCGCTCAAATATGAACAATTATATTAGATCTAAGAAACATGAAGATGAAAATCACAGTATATAAAATTGATTTGAAAATATTTTACATTTGTTGTTACTCTTTGATAAATTTTCATTGATGATTATTAACTATTTTTATTTCGATAATGTGTAATTACTGTACAGAAAGTTCCAGCAATTTGCCTCAAAGTACAATGTCATGTCACCACTAGTTCTTAACAGGTATTGTGTTCAAATAAAAAACATACCAAACTGGACACCTATTAAATCAATTGTCACATCCTGATCTATTCTTATCCAATTAAGTTAGATTACTGAATGAGTAGATAATATTTAGAATAACCTTAGATGATGCATTACAACTATGATACCCTTCTTAAACGTCAGTTTCGTATGACTAAGTGTGCAAAGTAACGTAAAATTAAGTTTCACCTCTTGAACAATATGACAATATATCTTCTTAGGAAGCATATCCTAGACGACTTATAACGTGCACCATTATATGCATGAATATTTAAGTTTCACTTTATTAAGATGCATTTCGAAGACGCCGGCGAAGGAATTTTAAGTGAATATTTGCAACATTTTAACGCCTAGAACTTTGTAATGTGTTTTGGCTTTGCGACTTGACAGTAATATATTAGGAAATTTTAATTAAGAGATCGAAATAGATAATGTTGAAAAACATACTTTTATTGTATACATTAATGCAAATTCTTAGTAGATAATAAATGGTAATGAATTATATATTAGAAAGCTGTTTTTTATATATGTATGTATGTCAGTTCGTCTGTTGCCTGGAAAAGCTCATGTACGTCCCTAGGCTTACATCAAAGTAAAAACGTTGCAAAAAGATATAAACGGATCTGATACCCAGAAGCCAAAATAGGAATGGTAAAGTCATATCTTTTGATATGCTAAATTACACTGGTAATGTATTCATTTCACTTCCCATATGATGGTTTTATAGACGGTCGACCGTACATTTTACTAGAAGTAAAATACCCGAGAAAAAATATAATCGAACAGGTCAATGAGTTCGACATTTTTGACATTGGCACTTTTTTCTTAAATATAGTCTTCAGATAAACGTTGAAGCTAATTTTTTCTTAATTTTTTTTTTATTACGAATTTATATTTGCCTTGAATACTTTCATAAGTATTTTTTACCGAAATTTTACATCTGCCAATTAAATTTCATTTACCGTCGTTTCCCAAACTTTTTCCTTCATAATTCATTTTGACAATTTTCCCGTTGAGACCTCGTCTTTAGAATCAATTTAAATTCGACATCATAACGACGCATAAATCGCTCAAGCATGGATTTTGTGGGAAAGACAGATCTGAATATAATAAAATTTCGTATCAAAACTTTTTTCCTTAGTTTGCTATAAATTGCTTTTTAGGATTTCGGAAAAATAAGGGTAACTCATACGAGTTAAACAATTTTGAAGTAGGTCATGAACACAGTTGTATGAAAATTTTGATACTAAGTATTTTTAGGAATATTTTATTTGAACTATAAATTGAAAAAAGTGTTGTTGATCAGTAAGATTTGCTAACACAGATTATATTTTTGCACATTGATCGGTCAAGCCTATTTTAATAACATGTACACATTTTGTGTAATTTTTTTTTGGGTTTCGTACCAAGATTTTTAATTACGGTTCGGGAAGTTCCAGCAATTTGCCTTAAGGCACGATGCCCTGCACCCCACTAGTTTCTTCTCTGCGATATAGAATTAAAAATTTATGTAATAGTGATATAGATAGTAATGATGAAAAAATAAATCCTAAGTTTCTCATATTAGTAAATTTTATTTGTAATCCACGTGGAATTAGAAGATTTTGATGTTATTTTATTACTTTGTAATATTTTAGATTTTAGTTATAATCAACTTAGAATCAATACAAACAAGAACTAAGTAAGAATGTAATAATATTCTGGTTATGATCTTGGTTACCCCTGTTTTATTACATCTGCTCTGGTAGTTTTATGAAATAAAGGAACACAACTAAAGTAGCAACGACAAGAAACAAAAAATATTCAAAGAATAAAGCCGAGAAAGAATGAAGTTGGAAAATTTTCTATAAGATTTCTTATCCGATAGATAGCAAAACTGTCAAAACAATGCGCTTTGCATCATATCAGTTGAACAAGCACATAAAGCATACAGTTCTAGATATCAAATGAAATAAAATTTTAATGTCGAACAACCACTGGAAAAGATTTGAGAAAGGATTTGTTATATTATGCAATTGAAAAATAAAAAGACAAAATAACGTATAAAAAACAAAGAAATTTTACCTTTTGAATGATCAGTTAGGGAGTCGTGCTAATTCGATTATGGCAAAGATTGCTTAGGCTATTTTTTTACAATAAATAAGTACAAATAAATCTTTTCAAATAAAAATTTGTATCTTTTGTAATCGTCTTTTGGAGTTTGGAATTTAGTAAAAATAATCTCTTACACTGATTGAGACTTCTTCCTGCAACTATTAGAATATGTCCCAAATTTAAAATTATTCTGATACAATCATGTAAATCGTCTGTTTCAATTCCCCACTATCATCATTTATGTCATTCCTCGAATGACTCATTAAGAAACATGTATAACAAGTGTTAGTTGGCAAAATTAAACAAAATCCTCGCTGGCAAACTTCTTACATCGAAGTTTTGCCCCGGCGTCGTCGCGTCGCCCCAAAGAACGACGACGGCAGCTAGTTGAAAATGTTCATAATTCGCATTTACGTACGTAATCTCGTTACGAGAAGCTACTAATGAAATTTACAATTTTATTGAATTTATGCTTCAAGAGAAGTTAGACGGGCTACTTTTAGTAAGTATCAAAGAACCAGCAGCTCAAAACTCAACACTCGCTAGCGCCGAAGCGCGGTGCACCTTTTCGTTACTTGTAGTGCATTTAGTGGAGGTGAAAAATTTTAAGGGACAGAGATAGAAAAACGATAAATTTTTGTTAAATAATTGTAATATGTAGTCTAAAAATGCATATCAAATGTGATTCCCAGAAAAGAAGTAAACTTGGAATAATTGTGCTTGACCCGGTTTTAGTGTTTTCCGCACTTTACAGAGGTCTACTGTGCCCAAATTTATCGTTGTGCTTTCCTCGGTTTTAGTGTTTTCCGCACTCTACAGATTGTGTGTGCTTGAATTAAACAACTGATTATTTCACAATAATACACATACTTAACACATTTAAAATGTCTTCAGTTATATATTTTTATGAAAACATATTAGTGATTCAGTGGAAAATATATTTTAAGACTTATATTTTGTTCCCATTTCAATAATTCAAATTAATTAGGCTTATCTTTTCTATATTTTTCTATATATTTTTATAAATCTTATTCATAATTGAACCTAGGGGTAAATTTACGTGCTATGATTAGTGGCGCCTCTATGAAGTGTGGAAACAATTAAAATTGAAGTAATAGTGAAGCGGGGTGCTTGCGATTATATAAATGGTAATTCCATGATCTATGATAAAAAAATAAAATTTCCAGTACCAAAAACATTATTTTCTGGATAATAATACCATGATCATTTTTGTTTATAAATCATTTTGTTTATAAAACAACACGAGTTTTATTCGTGTTTTATCATTGTAACAAATTAATTTTTTTCAATTTTAGAAAATTTAAAAAAAAATTTAAAAATTTGAATTTTGCAAAAAATTAAAAATTGCCTTTTTTGAAAATTTATATTAAAGTTTTTTAGAAAAAATAGTTTTTTTTAAATACCCATTCATTCAGGTAAAAATATGCAAAATTTGTTTTGAAAGCTGATGTTTATTTTTATTTGAAAATTTTGAAATTTCTGACTTGTGAATACCCATTCATTATAGGTTAAGATATGCAATTTTTTTTGGAAGCTGATGTTTATTTTTTTTTCAAAATTTTGAAATTTCTTGAGCTTTAGATACCCATTCATTCTAGGTAAAAATATGCAATTTTTTTTTAAAGGTATTATTTTCTTTTTTTTTGAAATTTTTGAATTTTTTTTTAGTTTTGTATACCTTCTCATTCTAGGTAAAATTAGGCAAAATATTTTTGAATGTTGATGTCTATTTTTTTTTGCAAACTTTAAAATTTATTGAGTTTTGAATACCCATTCATTTTAGATAAAGATATGCAGAAATTATCATTCTTGATTCTTGGACGATTACTATAACTTAACCCAAAGAAAAGGTTAGATTTGCAAAGAAAAAGATAAGGTTTAGAAGAGAAATAAAGAATGAATAATTTAGTTGTATATAAGCAAGTGCAGAATATGTATAAATAATAGTCTACAATATAAAAATAAAGTGTTGTAGATGGCTATATGCTCTAAGTAAGCGAGGTCAATAAAAACAAATAAAAGTTATCGTTGTATATTATTTTAACATAGTATTTGTTCTAAAATGTCCATGCCATACATATAAATTAAAAATAAAATATTTCCTAAAATAACCTTTGACTTCAAAAATTGACAGTACCATTAAGTAGCATTAAATTAAATTTTCTTCCATGCACTCGTATCAGACTTTTCCTACAAAAGAATTTTCATAAAAATATTATTTTATATAAAATGTCGTTTCCTTAAGACATTGCATGGGAAATTCAATACCACTTCTCTCCGTTTTCTGTTTATTTTTTATATTGAATATTCCGGCAGCTCTTCCGTAAGTATTCGCTAACAATGTAAAGTCGCTGCAAATATAGTCACTCGGGTATTGTTACCGGCATATAGATAAGTGCATCTTACTTATATGAAACTACTTATATAATGTACATTACATAAGTATCAAATGTACTCTACTTGATTAGAAATCGGATTAGCTACCTCCTTGTATGGACAGGAAAGTTCCGGGTGCACTTTGCAGGTGCACGCTGCCGCCAAGATAATTTGCTTATAAGTGGGTTAGATGGTGGAAAAGAGAATTTGTAATGGTTTACTGATAACATAATCGAGACACGATAATTACTAAAAGAAAAGAATCGTGTAATGTTCGAGTGGGAATTATTTACAAAGAACTACGACCAATTTTTTTAAAGCAGTGCACCTACATTCACTATACACCAACCATATTATCTTTCATCCAAAACTATGTCAAATTTAAAACTTTTATCCTTTGTCTCACGATGTGTGCCATTCCCTGTAATTTGCTTGTAAGAGAATTAAGTTCAACTTTGCTACAGGATCGACTTCCAATGGATATCAGATAACGTATTCGAAACCGTCTCCTTGATAATAGACCGTAGTTATTTTCACTGGCTAATCTGTGCATAGCCAACTCTATTTGTGGGAGTTGAAAACTTTTGTTAGAGTTGATTTAAGAGCTAATCTGCGAGTTAAATAATTTATAATTGAGGTACTGATTATGTGAGTAATGTATATTCTCAAAGAGGTTTAAAAAAGCTAGCCAAAAACTATTCAGCACGATTTCTCGTCAGTAGGAATCAAATGTTTTTCAGGTTATTCAAATCAGTTGATCTGTGTTCTCGAAATCGTTGAATGAAAATTGTATCCGCACACACGTACAAACACAAGAAGCTTCCATCCAAACTTTTGTCCAATGGATATCAGATTTAGCCAGGTCAATTTATGCATTCAAGGTTACAATAATTTATAATGGGCACAATTGTTTAAAATACAATTATGTAACAAATATCAAAAGTCCTCATCGATCCGATGCAAGCTATAGAAATGGCTCTTTTTCGCGATTTTTAGCTAAATGGTCAGTTATATCGCAAAATTACCTACGACCATATTGTAAAGCATAAAATGACCTACAAAAAAAGCATCAATACTTTTTTTGCTCAGAGCCACCGCTTTTTTCACGGGTCTACTGTGATTTTGTTTGTTTCGAAAGACTTGGAAAATAATATTTGTGAATTTGGGTTGGTAAAAATAAAGGCGGTAATTATAAAAGAGCAACTAAATTTGTTCCTGGGAGTCATAATTTTCAAATATTTCTACATCTTTTTCACATCGTTACTCTTGATCTTCTACTTCGTTTGCTTCTCCTTTTTCTTCTTCTTCTTTTTATTCCTTTTTTCCTTTTCTCTTTTTCTCCTTTTTCTCCTTTTTCTCCCTTTTCTCCTTTTCTCCTTTTTCTCCTTTTTCTCCTTTTTCTCCTTTTTCTCCTGTTTCTCCTGTTTCTCCTTTTTCTCCTGTTTCTTCTGTTTCTTCTTTTCTTTTTATTTCTTTTCTTTTTTATTTGTTCTCTTTTTTCTTCTTTCTTCTGTTTCTTCTGTTTCTTCTGTTTCTTCTGTTTCTTCTGTTTCTTCTGTTTCTTCTGTTTCTTCTGTTTCTTCTGCTTCTTCTGTTTCTTCTGTTTCTTCTTTTTCTTCTTTTTCTTCTTCTTCTTCTTCAATTTTAGTAAAAGCTTTTCCTGGTTTAAAAAAATTAATTGTTCAGTTGGAGTCCGAGCAGTATGTAAGACGAGTAAATCAATATCTTTTCCAACAACAATGGTACTATTTGTCACATTAACTGGCTCTATCGATGTTTCAATAATTATTGTATCAGCATCATTATTAGCTTGTTTAACTGATATATTTTCAGCAGCAAATTAAGTTTTTACCATTGAAATAAACAGTGATTTGTTGTGACTATTTGTGAAGAACTCAAACAAATTATGTATTTTCATAAACCAGGAAAAGCTTATACTCAAAGTGAAGAAGAAGAAAAAGAAGTCTATATTATGATAATTCCAATTTATGATTTTTAATCATCTACAAAGTATACCGACAAGTCATCTTACCCCCGACTGCAAAATTATACCCCACACTCCAAATTGTCAGTTCGAACAGATTACAACATATTTCCCTCCGTCCTGAGTAATTTCTCACTTTGCAAATAGCCCAGTAGCATGATCATGTGTCTCTTAGACATGGCGTAGGAAATTCACGAAGCTTTCAGCGTTTACGTCGAAGTCTTTGGTAATATGATAGCTAACTAATGCACTTTGAGGCTTCTACTCGCCTCGAACGGCGAACGGCGAACGGCGAACGCATCCTTCGACGATGCATTTGGCGATCACCGGTGCATCCCACTTCTGCGAATGCATCCAATAGTTTCGGCGTCATCTTACGATGAAATTTTTCTATCAGAATGTAGGATGGAAAATGGAGAAGTTATGTTTTGAAATATTAGAAGAATTGCTCGATTATAATAATAGATTTGGCGACTGACGCACATTAATTCAAAATATCAGGTGTAGACTCACATGGATGCTGTGGATTTTTTTTGTAAATTTCCATAAATTTGTTCCCAAATTCATTAACAAAAAATTATATTACTTACATACTCGCGATCGACATAGAAAAATGATGACAAAGATCCAAATTGAATTAGAAAGTCGATAGAATTCAATAAAAAATATGTTTTGTGAATCCACAACGAGAAGTGTGACGTACCGGTATACGTAATGAAAATGCACTGACCTTTGTTTGAAATCACCGATTACCAATTTGTTATCTGAAACATAAAAGAAAAAAATGATAATTTTTAATTATAATATGGAATAATAACTTGTGCTTAAATAAAATATGAATTACTTCAAATATTTCATAAAGATTTTTATGATGAGTATATTTTTAAGACACGGCGCTTATGCTTTTCGTTATTTCTTCTCTGAAACAGACACAGGGCACGATTGCTTTGAAAAAAGTTCAAAATTTCAGAAAAAATCAAAGTATGAAAATATTTCAAAACATAAAAAAAACAATTTTTTCAGAAAAGTCAATTTTTTCAAAAATTCTCAAAAATCTTTTTTTTTTTCGAAGTTTTCAAAAAAATTTTGAAGATTTTTTCAAAATTCTAATGTTTGGTACGGAAAGTTCCAGCAATTTGCCTTAAGGCAAGATGTCGTGCACTACTAGTTTTACCCAATTTTCATAACATTAACTTTCAATTTATATCATTTCACAACCTGAGTAAGTCCTTCTCCTGCATCCATATGGGAATAGAGAAGACTCGACAAAGCTTCTACTTATCCTAGAGTAGTGGTGAACGATGAGAGGTTCCCGTTACCTTTCTCGACGACTATCTACGTCATCCTACCCTCCTATAACACGATGCACTAATGACTGGGAATTATTTACACCTGCGTACGTATGCGACGTAGTGTCGTGTCGGCAGCGCTGCATTTCGGTTAAGAGCTAATTACTTATCGAGGCGCACACAAGGGACTAGACCAGGTTCATTATGGAGAAACTGCTCCTGGATGAATCTGATTCATCAAGATTTTGCCATGGGGTTGATTTTATTTGAAAAAGTAGCGGGGCACATGGCATCGTGCTTTAAGGCAAATTGCTGGAACTTCCCGTACCGTAATTGAAAACCTCGGTACGGAATCCAAAAAAAATTACACAAAATGTGTACACATTATTAAAGTCTCTATAAAATATCTGATAATTTGATGTTCAAATGTCCAATAAACATTTTTGACCGCCAAATAGATTTTTTTAACTTATTTTCATTGAGAGTCTAAAATCGCTTCCCAAAAATTTAATCAGTTCTTCATCTTGTCAATACAAGTAAAATGTTTTTTGAATTATTAAAATCGCTCCGTTCTCTTAAAAACTGAGTCACCGTTTTTGGCACCTTTGTCCCGTATCTTCAGAATGGCTATCCTGGCTTCTCCAGAAACTAATCAGCACATCTCCATATCAATAGGAATCGATTGCTTTTAGAATATTTCAAATCATCCATAGGCCCAAAATCGTCGACAATAAATTCCTCCACACATACACATACACATTCATTTTTTCTAAAGTGTGCCAAAGTTTCTATAATTTACTCTACGAGAAAAATAACAATTGTTTCTATAATTGTAAAATGATTTTTTTAAATGCTGTATTTTTAGGTATTTGTTTTTATAGACAAAATATAAAGGTTAATAAATAAGACGACTTTTGCAAGAAAAGAAAAACCCAATCAAGCCTAGTTAGAATGAAAAGCCTTATTTCATATTTCATTATGCATTAAAAAGCCTTATCTAATATTTCTAAGAATTATAAAAACTGAATTAAAATCTAAATTTTTTTCGATGTTAAAAAGAGATTGGCAAATTCTAAATTAACAAAAAAATTGACTTGAAAATTTTGCAATCACTGGGTCTGCCTCACCTAAAATCTAATCATTTCTTCACATAGTCAACACAAGTAAAATGTTTATATATATATATATATATATATATATATATATATATATATAACAAATACATGTGTAACTTTTCACAACCGACATATAATACGTTGCTTTTAAAAATGAGGCTATGAAGCCATTACTTTTAGCGCCATTTCATCTTGATTGATTTCAATTACACTTGTATTTAATTACATATGGTATCATTTTCCGATATCAATTCAGCATCAGAAACTGATATATTTTGTAATTGCGTGCTTTTACTTTTAGCAAATTTTTATGTTCCCAAGACTGAGAAAATATAAAGCATTCAATTGATGTGAGAAATTCTACTAGAGTAAAATGAGATATAAATGTGAGAACTAAGAACAAGAGGTCTATACTGTTGTATATAAAATTAACAAAGTATTATTTGCAATAAATATGTCACAAAAGGACAAAGAGACATATCCACAATGCAAATTATTATTTTACTCAATTTATGTTTTTACGATTAAACAATTTGCATATTCACTTTTACAAATGATTTATTACCATATAAAATAAATAAAATGAATACGAACGACAATAGTTTTCATATTAAACCAACTCTAGTCCAGCTCAAAACGTGCACATACGAGTGCATATGTCAAAACTAAATTAATAATTACATAAATTTTTCTCTGCGACATTTGTTGCGAAAACGTGATTGTAGCAAATAATTTCACATTTTCATTTTCAGTTGCACAGTAATTAAATTCAGTTCATTTGCGTTTGCTCTTTATTTTACATGTAATTGCCGGAATGGCCTGGCATCTGCATGCTAATAAATAACATTTTCCAATGACTTTGGCAATTACATTTTGTATTATTAGTTATAATGGGTTGTTTGTTGTAATTGCTCAAAAGTGAAAAAGTGATTTTGAAACGTGACTTTTGATAGATAGATTGGGAATAAAAAATCATTTTTGTTGCATTCAAATAATTGTTCATGCAGACAATAATGGGTAATTTTGTTTCATTCAAATAATATTTCACAATAATTGGATATATAAACCACACTCCTACTTTTATTTTTGACTATTTTTATGAAACTTTTTTTGACGATAGAAATCATGATCTTATAAATCATACTAATATTTTTGCAACTCCACGCCAAGTAGTTAAATTTAAAAAAATCAACGTTTGAAAAAATGCTGAGTCAAAATTTGAGCAAGGATTCGATTTTGTGATGTGACTAGTCAAAATTTTAATTTCGTTAACGTTTTCTCAAAAACGGTTGAACCGATTTCCCAAATTTAAAAATCATTGGATTAAACACAGAGATAAACTAAATAAATGTAGCTAAGTCATTTTTTGAAATTAGAAAAGGGCAAATAATGTTAAGTCGATTTTGAAAATTCGATTTCAACACGAATCAAACTTGATTCTACCTTAAAACTATCTCGGTATGATTTGATTGCGATTTGAAACTGACTTGATCCTGTCTTCATTCTAACTAGATTCTTACTAATAGATTTTGAGTCGATTCTACTTACTGGATTCCCACTAAATTCTTACTAGAAAAATATTTTTAAAATCAAACTCCGCTAAAAGGAAAAATTCGCAATGATTTCATAAATAGCTATTTGTAAACGCTAATATTAATATTATTATTATTATTATATTATTATTATTATCTTATTATTTCTAATAATTTTGTTATATTTATTATTATCTGTAACTTATTGTTTTTGATCCACTTTATTATTATTCTAATATTATTTTGTTATTTACAAATTTTATTTATTCTATTCATTAAGTTTTATTATTATTATTAGCATTTATTTTTATATTAAGTCATAATACTAAGGATATTATTTAATAAAAATACTATCCTACATTTTGTATTCCTTTTTTATTTAAATTATGTTATTGTTCATTATTGTTACTAGATGCGAAAATATTTAGAAGTTCCTACAAATATGTAATTAAAAAAAAATAGGAAAAAAATCTAACTC
>NW_020539725.1:58292161-58342934 GCF_003426905.1 Ctenocephalides felis | reverse complement strand
CATTTCATTTATTTAAATCGACAATTATCGTATTTTTTTCCACATTTAATTACGAAAAAACAGCACATCCAATATATAGCAAATCACAATCTGAGCAATCATTTGTTCAACTAAATTTTGAATACCTTGAAAAAAGTTTCTGATCTAGTAACAGTTGTATATTAGTGGTTACCTAAAACTGTTGAAATTAAATTGGACAATCAAAAATGAAAAATTTGTATATTTTTACATTTGAAGGCTTTTTGAACATTTTGTTATACTCTAAAAAAATTGATGATGTGTGATTAACTGATTTGAATAATTCATTCAATTTGTATTGATAGGGAAACGTGCTTATAGTTTTTGGCAAACGCAGGTCTCGCCGTTTTGAAGATATGAGGCAAAAAGGGCCAAGAATGGCAGTATTTGAAACAAATTTGAATGATTCAAAAGTTTTGATTGAGTAATTAATTGAATTCGTTTTACGAAGGCAGGTCCAGTGGTTTTGGAGATACGAAGCAAAAAGTGCTAACTATAGCAGTTGTTGAGAAAACAGCGCATCCGATTAGAGTGATTCAAAAAAAACAGTTTATGTTGACGATATTTTTATTGTGTTTCTTGCAAGAAAACATAGATAAAGGTCGTCGCTTATATTAATCTATAAAATACGAGCATGAAATTCACAGTATTTATAAAACTTATTTGAAAATATTTTACATTTGTTGATAGATAAATGTCGTCGCTCAAATATGAACACTTATATAGATCTATAGAATATGATGATAAAATTCACAGTATTTATAAAACTTATTTGAAAATATTTACATTTGTTGATAAATAAAGGCCGTCGCAAATATGAACACTTATATTAGATCTATAAAATATGACGATGCAATTCACAGTATTTATAAAACTTATTTGAAAATATTTTACATTTGTTGATAGATAAAGGTCGTCGCTCAAATATGAACACTTATATTAGTTCTATAGAATTGACGATAAAATTCACAGTATTTATAAAACTTATTTGAAAATATTTTACAATTGTTGATAGATAAAGGTCGTTGCTCAAATATGAACACTTAATATTAGTTCTATAGAATATGACGATAAAATTCACAGTATTTATAAAACTTATTTGAAAATATTTTACAATTGTTGATAGATAAAGGTCGTCGCTCAAATGAACAATTATATTAGATCTAAGAAACATGAAGATGAAAATCACAGTATATAAAATTGATTTGAAAATATTTTACATTTGTTGTTACTCTTTGATATTTTCATTGATGATTATTAACTATTTTTATTCGATAATGTGTAATTACTGTACAGAAAGTTCCAGCAATTTGCCTCAAAGTACAATGTCATGTCACCACTAGTTCTTAACAGGTATTGTGTTCAAATAAAAAACATACCAAACTGGACACCTATTAAATCAATTGTCACATCCTGATCTATTCTTATCCAATTAAGTTAGATTACTGAATGAGTAGATAATATTTAGAATAACCTTAGATGATGCATTACAACTATGATACCCTTCTTAAACGTCAGTTTCGTATGACTAAGTGTGCAAAGTAACGTAAAATTAAGTTTCACTCTTGAACAATATGACAATATATCTTCTTAGGAAGCATATCCTAGACGACTTATAACGTGCACCATTATATGCATGAATATTTAAGTTTCACTTTATTAAGATGCATTTCGAAGACGCCGGCGAAGGAATTTTAAGTGAATATTTGCAACATTTTAACGCCTAGAACTTTGTAATGTGTTTTGGCTTTGCGACTTGACAGTAATATATTAGCAAATTTTAATTAAGAGATCGAAATAGACAATGTTGAAAAAACACACTTTTATTGTATACATTAATGTAAATTCTTAGTAGATAATAAATAGAATGGTAATAAATTATATATTAGGAAGCTGTTTTTTATATATGTATGTATGTCAGTTCGTCTGTTGCCTGGAAAAGCTCATGTACGTCCCTAGGCTTACATCAAAGTAAAAACGTTGCAAAAAGATATAAACGGATCTGATACCCAGAAGCCAAAATAGGAATGGTAGAGTCATATCTTTTGATATGCTAATTACACTGGTAATGTATTCATTTCACTTCCCATATGATGGTTTTATAGACGGTCGACCGTACATTTTACTAGAAGTAAATACACATAAAAAATATAATCGAACAGGTCAATGAGTTCGATATTTTTGACATTGACGCTTTTTTCTTAAATATAGTCTTCAGGTAAATGTTAATTTTTTTATCATTTTTTTTTTTTATCACAATTTATATTTGCACTTGAACACAGTTATAAGTATTTTTTACCGAAATTTTACATCTGCCAATTAAATTTCATTTACCGTCGTTTCCCAAACTTTTTCCTTCATAATTCATTTTGACAATTTTCCCGTTGAGACCTCGTCTTTAGAATCAATTTAAATTCGACATCATAACGACGCATAAATCGCTCAAGCATGGATTTTGTGGGAAAGACAGATCTGAATATAATAAAATTTCGTATCAAAACTTTTTTCCTTAGTTTGCTATAAATTGCTTTTTAGGATTTCGGAAAAATAAGGGTAACTCATACGAGTTAAACAATTTTGAAGTAGGTCATGACACAGTTGTATATTATTAGGAAGTAAATTTTAGGAATAATTTTTTGAACTATAAATTGAAAAAAGTATTGTTGATCAGTAAGATTTGCTAACACTGATTATATTTTTGCACATTGATCGGTCAAGCCGATTTTAATAATATGTACACATTTTGTGTAAATTTTTTTGGGCTCCGTACCAAGATTTTTAATTACAGTACGGGAAGTTCCAACAATTTGCTTTAAGACACGATGCCCTGCACCCCACTAGTTTCTTCTCTGCGATATAGAATTAAAAATTTATGTAATAGTGATATAGATAGTAATGATATTGAAAAAATAAATCCTAAGTTTCCCATATTAGTAAATTTATTTGTAATCCACGTGGAATTAGAAGATTTTGATGTTATTTTATTACTTTGTAATATTTTAGATTTTAGTTATAATCAACTTAGAATCTAACAAGAACTAAGTAAGAATGTAATAATATTCTGGTTATGATCTTGGTTACCCCTGTTTTATTACATCTGCTCTGGTAGTTTTATGAAATAAAGGAACACAACTAAAGTAGCAACGACAAGAAACAAAAAATATTCAAGGAATAAAGCCGAGAAAGAATGAAGTTGGAAAATTTTCTTTAAGATTTCTTATCCGATAGATAGCAAAACTGTCAAAACAATGCGCTTTGCATCATATCAGTTGAACAAGCACATAAAGCATACAGTTCTAGATATCAAATGAAATAAAATTTTAATGTCAAACAACCACTGGAAAAGATTTGGTAACATAATGTTATATTGTGCATTTGAAAAATAAAAAGACAAAATAACGTATAAAAAACAAAGAAATTTTACCTTTTGAATGATCAGTTTGGGAGTCGTGCTAATTTGATTATGGCAAAGACTGCTAAGGCTATTTTTTCACATTGAATAAATACACATAAATGTTTTCAAATAAACATTTGTATCCTTTGAAATCGTATCTTAGAGTTTGGAATTTAATATAAATAAACTCTTACGCTCATTGAGACTTCTTCCTGCAACCATTAGAATACGTCCCAAATTTAAAATTATTCTGATACAATAATGTAAATCTTCTGTTACAATTCCTCACTATCATCATTTATGTCATTCTTCGAATGACTCATTGAGAAACATGTATAACAAGTGTTAGTTGGCAAAATTAAACAAAATCCTCGCTGGCAAACTTCTTACATCGAAGTTTTGCCCCGACGTCGTCGCGTCGCCCCAAAGAACGACGACGGCAGCTAGTTGAAAATGTTCATAATTCGCATTTACGTACGTAATCTCGTTACGAGAAGCTACTAATGAAATTTACAATTTTATTGAATTTATGCTTCAAGAGAAGTTAGACGGGCTACTTTTAGTAAGTATCAAAGAACCAGCAGCTCAAAACTCAACACTCGCTAGCGCCGAAGCGCGGTGCACCTTTTCGTTACTTGTAGTGCATTTAGTGGAGGTGAAAAATTTTAAGGGACAGAGATAGAAAAATGATAAATTTTTATTAAATAATTGTAATATGTAGTCTAAAAATGCATATCAAATATGATTCCTAGAAGAGAAGTAATCTCGGAATAAATGTGCCTGACCCGTTTTAGTGTTTTCCGCACTCTACAGAGGGTGTGTGCCTCATTACTCTTTTGAGTAATTTCAATATAAATAACTGATACTGATACTACACGTACTTAATATTTTTTTGTTATATATTTTTATGAGAACATATTGGTGATTTAGTAGAAAATATAAAAATATATAAATATACTAATTTCAATTCAAATTAATCATGTTTATCTTTTCTATATTATATATTCATATAAATATTAACCAGAATTGAACCTGGGGGTAAATTTACGTGCGTTATGGTGTATGGAAACAACTAAAATTAAAGTAATGGTGAATCGGTCGTGTTTGCAATCTATTTATACTTTGTCAATGATTTCTCATTATAAATTTTATAAATGGTAATTCCATGATCAATGTAAAAATAATTTCCAATAAAAGTGCCAAAAATGCTAACTCAGTTCTTAAGAGAACGGAGCGTCCGATTTTAATAATTTATAAAACATTTTACTTGTATTCATAAGATAAAAAATTGATTAAATTTTTGGGAAGGCAGGTCTAAGGGTTATAGCCTCTTAAATGTAAGTTAAAAAATGTCATTTGGCGGTCAAAACTGTTTATTGGACATATGTTTACCAAATTATTTTATAAAGATTTTAATAATGTGTACAAATTTTGTGTAAATTTTTTTGGGTACGTTACCAAGATTCTTGATTACAATACGAAAAGTTCCAGCAATTTGCCTTATGCCATGCACTCCACTAATTTTCTGGATAATATTACCATAATCACTTTTGTTTATAAATCATTTATTTATAAAACAGCACGAGTTCTATAAATAGAAGAATTAAATTTTTTCAATTTTTAAGAAAATTTGAAAATTTGAATATTGAAAAAAATGAAAAACTGCCTTTTTAAAAATCATGAAATTTTTTAAAAAATTAGATTTTTTTAAATACTTTTTTTTGATATATTTTTGAAAATTTGAAATTTCTTGACTTTCGGATACCCATTCAATCTAGGTAAAGATATGCAAAATTATTTTGAAAGCTGATGTTTGTTTTTTTTCTGAAAATGTTGAAATTGCTTGAGTTTTGTATTCCCATGCGCTATAGGTAAAGATATGCAAATTTATTTTGAAAGTTCATGTTTGTTTGTTTGTTTTTTTTTTTGAAAATTTTGAAATTTCTTGAGATGGATACCCATTCATTCTAGGTGAAGATATGCAAATTTATTTTGAAAGATCATACTTGTTTTTTTTTTAGTTTGAGTTTAGGATATCCATTAATTTTAGGTAAAGATACGCAATTTTTTTTGAAAGCTGATATTTGTTTTGTTTGAAAATTTTGAAATTTCTCGAGTTTTGAATACCCATTAATTCTAGGTACAGATATGCAAAAATTTTCATTTTCGATTTTTGGACGATTACTATAACTTAACTTTAAAAAAAGGTTAGATTTGCAATGAAGAAGATGAGATTTAAAAAAAAAGAAGAATGAAGGATTTATTTGTATATAAGCAAGTATAGAATATGCATAAAAAATAGCCTACATTTCTATATTGCAAAGTATTGTTAGTTGCTATATGCTCTGAGTAAGCGAGGCCAATAAAAAAAATAAAAAAAAAATTTTCGTTTTATAATGTTTTTAATTTATGTTCCAAAATGTCCATACCGCATTAAAAATAAAATATCTTCCTTTGACTTTAAATTTGACAGTGCCATTAAGTAGCATTAAATTAACTTTTCTTCCATGCACTCGCATCAGACTTTTCCTACAAAAGAATTTTCATAAAAATATTATTTTATATAAAATGTCGTTTCCTTAAGACATTGCATGGGAAATTCAATACCACTTATTTCCGTTTTCTGTTTATTTTTTATATTGAATATTCCGGCAGCTCTTCCGTAAGTATTCGCTAACAATGTAAAGTCGCTGCAAATATAGTCACTCGGGTATTGTTACCGGCATATAGATAAGTGCATCTTACTTATATGAAACTACTTATATAATGTACATTACATAAGTATCAAATGTACTCTACTTGATTAGAAATCGGATTAGCTACCTCCTTGTATGGACAGGAAAGTTCCGGGTGCACTTTGCAGGTGCACGCTGCCGCCAAGATAATTTGCTTATAAGTGGGTTAGATGGTGGAAAAGAGAATTTGTAATGGTTTACTGATAACATAATCGAGACACGATAATTACTAAAAGAAAAGAATCGTGTAATGTTCGAGTGGGAATTATTTACAAAGAACTACGACCAATTTTTTTAAAGCAGTGCACCTACATTCACTATACACCAACCATATTATCTTTCATCCAAAACTATGTCAAATTTAAAACTTTTATCCTTTGTCTCACGATGTGTGCCATTCCCTGTAATTTGCTTGTAAGAGAATTAAGTTCAACTTTGCTACAGGATCGACTTCCAATGGATATCAGATAACGTATTCGAAACCGTCTCCTTGATAATAGACCGTAGTTATTTTCACTGGCTAATCTGTGCATAGCCAACTCTATTTGTGGGAGTTGAAAACTTTTGTTAGAGTTGATTTAAGAGCTAATCTGCGAGTTAAATAATTTTTAATTGAGGTATTGATTATGTGAGTATTATATATTCTCAAACAGGTTCAAAAAAGGTAGCCACTCAAGCATTAAACTATTCAGCACGTCTTCTCATCAATAGGAATCAGAAGCTGTGTTCTCAAAATCGTTGACGGAAAATTGTATCCGCACTGACATTCAACCAAATTTTCGTCCAATAGACATCAGATAAAGCATTTATCGAGGTCAATTTACGCATTCAAGGTTACAATAAATCATAATGGGCTGTAACTTGGCAAAATTGTTTAAAATACAATTATGGAGGAAATCTCAAAAAACCTCGTCGATCCGATGCAAGCTAAAAAAAAATGGCACAAGGTCAAAGGTAAAAAAAGACTTTTTTGTGATTTTTAGCTAAATGGTCAGTTTTATCGCAAAATTACGTACGACAATATTGTAAAGCATAAAATGACCTACAAAAATGCATCAATACTTTTTTTGCTCAGAGCTAGCGTTTTAATGATATATCACTTTGAAAAGTACGTTTAAACGAGGTAGTGCTTAGCTCAATTTTTTTACGTGGTTTTTCCAGTAGGCCTTTTTCACGGGCCTATTGTGATTTTGTTTGTTTCGAAAGTCTTGGAAAATAATATTTGTGAATTTGGGTTGGCAAAAATAAAGGCTGTAATTATAAAAGAGCAACTAAATTTATTCCTGGGAGTCTAATTTTCAAATTTTTCTACATCTTTTTCGTATCGTTTTTCTTGATCTTCTACTTCTTCTACTTCTTCTTCGACTTCTTCTTCTTCTACTTCTTTTTCGACTTCTTCTTCTTCGACTTCTTCTTCTTCTCTTCTTCTTCTCTACTTCTTCTACTTCTTTTTTTCCTTTTCTTCCTTTTCTTCCTTTTCTTCCCTTTCTTCCTTTTCTTCCTTTTCTTCGTTCTCTTCCTTTTCTTCCTTTTCTTCCTTTTCTTCCTTTTCTTCTTTTCCTTTTCTTCCTTTTCTCCCTTTCTTCCTTTACTTATTTTTCTTCTTTTACTTCTTTCACTTCTTTAACTTCATTTTTCTTTTTCTTTTCTTCTTTTTCTTCTTCGTCTTCTTCTTTTTCACTTTGAGTATAAGCTTTTCTTGGTTTAAAAAAATAAATAATTTGTTCAGTTGGAGTTCGATCAGTATGTAAGACGAGTGAATCAATATCTTCACCAACAATGATAGTACTATTTGTCACATTAAATTGCTCTATCGATGTTTCAATAATTACTATATCAGCGTGATTATTTGCTTGTTTAACTATTATATTTTCAGCAGTAAATTAAGTTTTTATCATTGAAATGAACAGTGATTTGTTATGACTATTTGCGAGGAACTCAAACAAATTATGTATTTTCATAAACCAGGAAAAGCTTACACTTAAAGTGAAGAAGAAGAAGAATAAAAAGAAGAAGTCTATATTATGATAACTTCAATTTATAAGTCTTAATAATTATCTACAAAGTATACCGACTAGTCATTTTACCCCACACTCTAAATTGTCAGTTCGAACAGATTACAACATATTTCCCCCGTCCTGAGTAATTTCTCACTTTGCAAATAGCCCAGTAGCATGATCATGTGTCTCTTAGACATGGCGTAGGAAATTCACGAAGCTTTCAGCGTTTACGTCGAAGTCTTTGGTAATATGATAGCTAACTAATGCACTTTGAGGCTTCTACTCGCCTCGAACGGCGAACGGCGAACGGCGAACGGCGAACGCATCCTTCAACGATGCATTTGGCGATCACCGGTGCATCCCACTTCTGCGAATGCATCCAATAGTTTCGGCATCATCTTACGATGAAATTTTTCTATCAGAATGTAGGATGGAAAATGGAGAATTTATGTTTGAAAATATTAAAAGAAATGCTCGTTTATAATAATAGATTTGGCGACTGACGCACATTAATTCAAAATATCAGGTGTAGACTCACATGGATGCTGTGGATTTTTTTTGTAAATTTCCATAAATTTGTTCCCAAATTCATTAACAAAAAATTATATTACTTACATTCTCGCGATCGACATAGAAAAATGATGACAAAGATCCAAATTGAATTAGAAAGTCGATAGAATTCAATAAAAAATATGTTTTGTGAATCCACAACGAGAAGTGTGACGTACCCTTAGAAAACATGCCTAGAAATGAAAATGCACTGACCTTTGTTTGAAATCACCGATTACCAATTTGTTATCTGAAACATAAAAGAAAAAAATGATAATTTTTAATTATAATATGGAATAATAACTTGTGCTTAAATAAAATATGAATTACTTCAAATATTTCATAAAGATTTTTATGATGAGTATATTTTTAAGACACGGCGCTTATGCTTTTCGTTATTTCTTCTCTGAAACAGACACAGGGCACGATTGCTTTGAAAAAAGTTCAAAATTTTCAGAAAAAATCAAAGTATGAAAAATATTTCAAAACATAAAAAAAACAATTTTTTCAGAAAAGTCAATTTTTTCAAAAATTCTCAAAAATCTTTTTTTTTTTCGAAGTTTTCTAAAAAATTTTGAAGATTTTTTCAAAATTCTAATGTTTGGTACGGTTCCAGCAATTTGCCTTAAGGCACAATGTCATGCGCACCACTAGTTTTTCCCAATTTTCCTAACATTAACTTTCAATTTATATCATTTCACAACCTGAATAAGTCCTTCTCCTGCATCCATGTGGGAATAGAGAAGACTCGGCAAAGCTTCTACTTATCCTAGAGTAGTGGTGAACGATGAGAGGTTCCCGTTACCTTTCTCGACGACTATCTACGTCATCCTACCCTCCTATAACACGATGCACTAATGACTGGGAATTATTTACACCTGCGTACGTATGCGACGTAGTGTCGTGTCGGCAGCGCTGCATTTCGGTTAAGAGCTAATTACTTATCGAGGCGCACACAAGGGACTAGACTGGGTTCATTATGGAGAAACTGCTCCTGGATGAATCTGATTCATCAAGATTTTGCCATGGGGTTGATTTTATTTGAAAAAGTAGTGGGGCACATGGCATCGTGCTTTAAGGCAAATTGCTGGAACTTCCCGTACCGTAATTGAAAACCTCGGTACGGAATCCAAAAAAAATTACACAAAATGTGTACACATTATTAAAGTCTCTATAAAATATCTGATAATTTGATGTTCAAATGTCCAATAAACATTTTTGACCGCCAAATAGATTTTTTTAACTTATTTTCATTGAGAGTCTAAAATCGCTTCCCAAAAATTTAATCAGTTCTTCATCTTGTCAATACAAGTAAAATGTTTTTTGAATTATTAAAATCGCTCCGTTCTCTTAAAAACTGAGTCACCGTTTTTGGCACCTTTGTCCCGTATCTTCAGAATGGCTATCCTGGCTTCTCCAGAAACTAATCAGCACATCTCCATATCAATAGGAATCGATTGCTTTTAGAATATTTCAAATCATCCATAGGCCCAAATCGTCGACAATAAATTCCTCCACACATACACATACACATTCATTTTTTCTAAAGTGTGCCAAAGTTTCTATAATTTACTCTACGAGAAAAAATAACAATTGTTTCTATAATTGTAAAATGATTTTTTTAAATGCTGTATTTTTAGGTATTTGTTTTTATAGACAAAATATAAAGGTTAATAAATAAGACGACTTTTGCAAGAAAAGAAAAACCCAATCAAGCCTAGTTAGAATGAAAAGCCTTATTTCATATTTCATTATGCATTAAAAAGCCTTATCTAATATTTCTAAGAATTATAAAAACTGAATTAAAATCTAAATTTTTTTCGATGTTAAAAAGAGATTGGCAAATTCTAAATTAACAAAAAAATTGACTTGAAAATTTTGCAATCACTGGGTCTGCCTCACCTAAAATCTAATCATTTCTTCACATAGTCAACACAAGTAAAATGTTTATATATATATATATATATATATATATATATATATATATATATAACAAATAACATGTGTAACTTTTCACAACCGACATATAATACGTTGCTTTTAAAAATGAGGCTATGAAGCCATTACTTTTAGCGCCATTTCATCTTGATTGATTTCAATTACACTTGTATTTAATTACATATGGTATCATTTTCCGATATCAATTCAGCATCAGAAACTGATATATTTTGTAATTGCGTGCTTTTACTTTTAGCAAATGTTTTATGTTCCCAAGACTGAGAAAATATAAAGCATTCAATTGATGTGAGAAATTCTACTAGAGTAAAATGAGATATAAATGTGAGAACTAAGAACAAGAGGTCTATACTGTTGTATATAAAATTAACAAAGTATTATTTGCAATAAATATGTCACAAAAGGACAAAGAGACATATCCACAATGCAAATTATTATTTTACTCAATTTATGTTTTTACGATTAAACAATTTGCATATTCACTTTTACAAATGATTTATTACCATATAAAATAAATAAAATGAATACGAACGACAATAGTTTTCATATTAAACCAACTCTAGTCCAGCTCAAAACGTGCACATACGAGTGCATATGTCAAAACTAAATTAATAATTA
This sequence comes from Ctenocephalides felis, assembly GCF_003426905.1. Taxonomy (NCBI): domain Eukaryota; kingdom Metazoa; phylum Arthropoda; class Insecta; order Siphonaptera; family Pulicidae; genus Ctenocephalides; species Ctenocephalides felis. The sequence continues at coordinate 58,331,664 of NW_020539725.1, read as the reverse complement.
CATAAATGTTTTCTCTGCGACATTTGTTGCGAAAACGTGATTGTAGCAAATAATTTCACATTTTCATTTTCAGTTGCACAGTAATTAAATTCAGTTCATTTGCGTTTGCTCTTTATTTTACATGTAATTGCCGGAATGGCCTGGCATCTGCATGCTAATAAATAACATTTTCCAATGACTTTGGCAATTACATTTTGTATTATTAGTTATAATGGGTTTTGTTTGTTGTAATTGCTCAAAAGTGGAAAATGTGATTTTGAAACGTGACTTTTGATAGATAGATTGGGAATAAAAAATCATTTTTGTTGCATTCAAATAATTGTTCATGCAGACAATAATGGGTAATTTTTGTTTCATTCAAATAATATTTCACAATAATTGGATATATAAACCACACTCCCACTTTTATTTTTGACTATTTTTATGAAACTTTTTTTGACGATAGAAATCATGATCTTATAAAGCATACTAATATTTTGCAACTTCACGCTAAGTAGTTAAATTTAAAAAAAATCAACGTTTTAAAAAATATGCTGAGTCAAAATTTGAGCAAGGATTCGATTTTGTGATGTGACTAGTCAAAATTTGAATTTCGTTAACGTTTTCTCAAAAACGGTTGAACCGATTTCCCAAATTTAAAAATCATTGGATTAAACACAGAGATAAACTAAATAAATGTAGCTAAGTCATTTTTTGAAATTAGAAAAGGGCAAATAATGTTAAGTCGATTTTGAAAATTCGATTTCAACACGAATCAAACTTGATTCTACCTTAAAACTATCTTGGTATGATTTGATTGCGATTTGAAACTGACTTGATCCTGTCTTCATTCTAACTAGATTCTTACTAATAGATTTTGAGTCGATTCTACTTACTGGATTCCCACTAAATTCTTACTAGAAAAATATTTTTAAAATCTAACTCCGCTAAAAGGAAAAATTCGCAATGATTTCATAAATAGCTATTTGTAAACGCTAATATTAATATTATTATTATTATATTATTATTATTATATTATTATTATTGTCTTATTATTTCTAATATTATTATTTTGTTATATTTATTATTATCTGTAACTTATTGTTTTTGATCCACTTTATTATTTTTCTAATATTATTTTTATTATTTACAAATTTTATTTATTCTATTCATTAATTTTATTATTATTATTACCATTTTAACTTTATTTTGTATTAAGTCATAATACTAAGGATATTATTTAAATAAAAATACTATCCTACATTTTGTACTCCTTTTTTATTTAAAATTATGTTATTGTTCATTATTGTTACTAGATGCGAAAATATTTAGAAGTTCCTACAAATATTGTAATTAAAAAAAAATAGGAAAAAAATCTAACTCCTATAGTAACTAGATTATAACTAACTTCCAACTTAATTCCAATTAAATTTTAATTTACTAAAATAATACTTACAGCTTTTTTACTAACAAAAAAAAAAGTTATTTGGTGGAGTTATTAGATTTGCTCGGCCTGATAATTTTACAATGATTTAATTTTTTTCAGAATCTAATTTTATCAAAAGATATTATTATATATTTCCTTAAATTATATTTTTCATCCCCCTTATCAAGTGCTACTATATCCATCTATTATAATCAAAGTTTCGAATAATTTATTCACACCTCGTATATTACAACAAAATATTTGAAATGCTTTCAACTTTATTTGCACTCGGCTTTAACTCGGATCGTGTTTGTTATGTCCTAGTTTTTCGTGTGTTATTTTCATTTATGTTTGCTCGTATGCGAGTGAACGTGTGTACAATTAAAATACGCCCTCGTTTAATTGCTCGATTGATTAGCAATTAAATTAATCATAAACGAACTTCAAAGGGCGACCGAATAAACCGAATAAACCAACTGTTCGATATTCATTCCCTAATGCCTTGTGGAGCAACTCCATGTTAGGCTGGTACTTCGGGAATGAATTATGAAAATTTTGAAAATTTATGAAAAAGGTGGATAAATTCAATTTTTTTAAAAATACTGATTATGCGAACTAACCCATGACAAATTGCACCAATTTCTCTTATTTCATCGAATGTTTTCTTTACTCCACTTCGCATAAGGTAAGTCATAATAATCAAGATAAAATAAAATATCAATAATATTTTTTTTCCATTATCTTAACGTTTCAAAATATTCTGAACATTTTGGGACACCTCAAAAAAAATTGATGTATGCCTGTATTGGTGTATGTTGCATGTGTGTATAACTGGTAGATGCATAGGCAGGTAGACAGCTAGACAGTTATACAAGTGAACAGATAATCAGGTAACAGAGTAGATGAGGAAACATGTAGACAGATGTGTAATCTGGTAGACAAGTTGACTGGTGGGCAGGTGAACAAGTAGATTGGTAAATATGTAAACAGGTAAATAGGCACTCCAGTAAACAGATACATTTAAAGACAGAAAAAAAGTTTACAGACAATCAGGTAGACAGGCAAACAGGTAGACGGAAACAAATGTGGAAAGGTAGATAAGTAGTCAGAACATATATAAATTTAAAAAATGTTGATCAGCCCTTTCCTATATGTGTAAACAATTGATTTATTATTTACACATATAGGGAAGTTGCCACAAAGAAAAATGCCACTTACAACTATTCTGATTGGGTTTTATAAATACTGATTTTTTGCATAATTAACTCTCCGTATGGCAAGTTATAGTAATCGCAAAAAAATCGAAAGTGATTTTTATTTCATATCTTTACGTTTCAAAGGTTTCTGAACAGTTTAGCATATCTTAGAATAAATGAATGTATGTGTATGTGTGTTCGAATATAAATTTTCCTCGACGATTTCGGGAACACGGATGAAGCGATTAAAAAAACTATCGATTCGTATTGATAAGGAGACGTGCTGATTAGTTTTTGGCAAAGGCAGGTCTAGCCGTTCCAAAGATATGGGACAAAATATTCCAAAAACGTTAACTCAATTTTTGAGAGAACGGAGCGCATGATTTTAAAAATTCAAAAAACATTTTACTTGTATGAACAAGATGAACAACTGATTAAATTTTTGGGGAAGCAGGTCTTGATGTTTTGACGATCTAGTAAAAAAAAGTAAAAAAAAAGCCATTTTGAGATCAAAAATGAATATTTGACATATGCACATCAAATTATTAGATATTTTAGGGAAATTTTAATAATGGGTATTAATTTTGTTTACATTTCTATAGGTTTCGTAACATTGTTTGTCCGTTAGACGGCGACATGGCGTTTATGCGCTTTGATATTGGGTCTCTATGCAGATAAAGCAGTTCGATTGCTTTGAAAAAAAGTTCAGAATTTCCAAAATATTTCAAACTAAAAAAACATTTTATTTCAAAAAAGTAATATTTTTTCAAAAATTTAAAATTTCTCAAAAATCTAATTTTTTCAAAGTTTAAAACATTTAATCTTTTTGAAAAATTTAATTTTTGGTACAAAAAGTTCTAGCAATTTGCCTTGAGGCACGATGCCATACACCACTAATTTAATCTATAAAAATGCATTTAAAATAAAACCAATTTTTAATTCCTCAAAATTTAATCACATTTTTATTATCAACTAAGACGTAATAAAATTTCTAACGATTCCAATGTGCACTACCCCTAATTGTGTTGTTATTTAGTGTAGTTATTAACTTCCCGTAGGGTAAGTTATTGTAATGGGCCGAAAATCGGAATTGAAAATTTTTACATTTCTCGACGTTTTGAAGGTTTCTGAACGTTTTGGCATACCTCAGAAAAATGGAGTGTGTGTGTGTGTGTGTGTGTGTGTGTGTGTGTGTGTATGTATGTATGGATACAAATTTTCGTCCACGTTTTCGGGCGTACGGATCAACCGATTTGAATGGTTTAAAAAACATTCGATTCCTATTAATAAGGAGAAGAGCTGATTAGTTTTTGGCAAAGACAGGTCCAGCAGTTACGGAGATAAGGAGCAAAGAGTGCAGAAAATAGAAATCGAGTTTTTGAGAGAACGGAGCATCCGATTTGAATTATCTAAAAAACATTCCATTAGTAATGATTGGGAGAAAGGGTTATTAGTTTTTCGCAAAGGCAGGCCCAGCCATTTCGGAGATACAGAGCTAAATGTACAAAAAATGGCAGTTTTTGAGAGAACTAAGCGTCCGATTCAATTGATTCAAAGAACTTTCTGCTTGTCTTAACAAAATAATTGATTTTAGAAAAAAAAATTTGTACCATTTTTTTTTTTTTTTTTTTTTTTTTTTTTTTTTTTTTAATTTTTTGTATATCGAAAATAATTCAGATTTTATTTTTAATTCTGACTATAGTTCTAATATACTTTAAACAAATAATTTCAACTCTGCAATTCAGTTTATATAATTCTTATAAATATTAGACAATAATACAATATTTATAATAATCTATTTGAAAACATTCAATATTCCTCGAACGTTTCGTTACGGTACGGGAAGTTCCAGCAATTTGCCTTAAGGCACGATGCCACCCACCCCACTAGTTTTGTTTGCGTGTTCGTTGTAGCGGGTAAAACTCATAGAATTGGTGTTCATGTCGACCCATTCGGAATATATAGGTCGTAATCGCGAACCGATGCGAACGTATGTACCTACGAGAGGAAACATGCGTTTTGCAAATATGAAATTACCGATATTCATTCGGCGGCGGTTATGATTGATTTGCCGCAAATATTTTACCCCGCGCCGTAAAACGATTCCGACGATCAGATAGTAATATTTCAACGCGATGGATGAGAACAAATGTGGAGCACGGGGATTATTTTCAATATCGATTCGTTCGAGTTCGAATCCCATATTGGGTATTTTGCAATACAAACATATTACACGATTGCATGTGCGCGCAAAGATGAGCAAACATTGTAGTTATCTTAATATCCGCACTATGATGATCCCTCGTGATCTTACTATTGAAATTCTCTTGTAAAAGGTACTTAATGACAATCAAAATCAATGGAATTGATAAATAATTAGAAAATTTATAGAGAACTAGAAAAAAGTGGTACTTAATTTTAAGTCAAATTGCAAGAACATATCCAATAAAAATTAGATTAGAATTAAATTTAGCAAATTTCAAAATTATGACCGTAAAATAAACTTTTCATTAACTTACAGCAGGGTAAGTTACAGCAATAGTAAAAAAAATTAAAATAAAAATTTTCTATATCTATGTTTCAAAACCTTCTGAACATTTTGGCATATTTTAGAAAATATTGGATGTATGTGTGTGTGCACCGATTTAAATTATTTGTATGACCAAAATGTCTATTAGTATTAAAAGCTTCCTTCCTTCGAATAACTCAGATTGTTAGGCTATAATTTAACCTATGTAGCAGTGAATAGTATAAAACATTTAATTGCTGATATAATCTATGTATTTAATGGTTTGTCACTAAGTTCTAATTGAAGAAGATATATTTATTTATTATATATTACATATGTCGTTACGCGGACTTTCCAAATTTGCTATCCCTTTTACAAGGTGTAAAAGCTCAATGCCATGAAGATTGCCGCCTTCATGGCCAATATAATAAAATGAAAATACGTCCGAACATTATTCAAAGAGAAAACTAATTCCCATTATGCCGACTAGTTTTTAGCAAAACTTGGTCCAGCCGTTTCGGAGATACAGAGCAAAGAGTGCAAAAAATGGAGATACATTCGAATGGTCGAAAAAAATCAAAGTACTCAAAAAATTTTTTTTTTGCTTTTATAAATTTTACTCAAAACTATTTACGTAGAAAGAGAATAAAAATAAAATTTTATCTGATTTTGGATTTTGGATGGAAACAATAACTTTCCAATAGGAAGCTGAATCGATGCACATATTTCATAATTGGCTCCGTGAATACGAAGCACTTGAAACCATAGTATATTAGTCCATAATGAGCATTAATATGGTAATGGTGTGATCCACGGTAACTTTATCAAATGAATTAGTTCATAATTATACACCTAGTCATTGCAATTTTTCATTCATTATGGATCTGCCCTATTTAATTATAATAATAATACAGTATTCCAGTCCAGCTTCAACTAATGACCATAATTCGTTATACATTGAATCGGTGTCACAATACATTTCCAGTGTAAAATTATGCATTTTGTAATAATGATTCAAATTACGGAATTATGAAACCGCATTTATGGGTGCTCCGTGAGTGCGTTTGACATCTGTAATGAATGAAAATTGTATAGCCGAAACGTAATTTCACTGCCTCATTTCATTGGAATAATAAAATATTACAATTTGGAGAAAGGGACTTGACAATAGTATTCGTGACGTGAGCTTTGTGTCATTGCCAATATGAATTTTATTGCAATCGTTGATATAAATGAATATTTAATTAACTGCTCAATTCGTTCGCGCGCAAAATGAGGTGTGACAAATTTACAGTTCTAGCAAAATGATAAAAAATAATATAATAAAATAATAGATGATATATTAAAAATTTTATAGTTTTACGATTTTAGGTGCAACCTTGCATATGTTTATATAACGTACTCAAAGATATAATGAACTTCTCGTTTTTACCTGAAAATCCAATTTGCTAATTCAATGTATTCTCGACAGTTAAAGTTGATATTGAATTGCGTTAATCCAAAATTTTAATTAGTGGTATGGCATCGTGTCTTAAGGGGCGTTGTTTAATCATGTGATTGCTTTTCAATGATTTTTCGACCCCTCCCCCCTTGGTGATACTTGGTGATATTTAAAATTATTTCCCCACCCCTACCAAACACCACGTGCATTTTTAGTAACTGGAAAAAATCGTATCTTTTTTAATATTTTTAAGTTTTTTTGATTTTTTTGTATTTTTTTTTTTAAATACAGATTGAAATAAATGCACGTGATATATCACTAGACCCCCCTCCCTCAACTTGATTATTTGTGATATTTTGTCAACCCTCCTTTAAGCCTTACGTGATTAATGGACGCCCCCTAAGGCAAATTGCTGGAACTTTCCGTTCAGATTAGATTGTAATTTTATTCTTTCAAACAGATCCTAACTTGCAGTTTACTCGATTCCAATCAGACAATGACTAAATTCTTATTAGATCTTCAGTAGATTCTTGTATAATTTTGACAGATTATTACTAACATCTTATTAGATTCAAATTGGATTTCTATTGAATTCTTGCTAGATTCTGGTTAGATTTTACTTTAGCTTTAATTTGATTATAACTGAAATCTAAAATATTAAAAAATAATAAACTAATACTAAAAACCTTTTAATTCCAAGCGGAATTCAACTAAACTTACTTGATTCTAAATTGATTCTAACTTGATTACACCTTTCTTCTAACTTAATAAACGCTAAAATCTAGCTCAAATATTGCTAAAGTCTTACTTAAGTAAGAATTAGATCTCGTGCTAGTTATTATGTAAATTCGTTAACATTTGTAACAATGGGCTGAGCTTTTAAGAAATACATTGTGTTTGTGCAGTAAAATCAATATAATTACACATATAAATATTTTTGAGAACCAACAGTTGGAAATCGCATTGATCAATTTTTAGTCAAAGCTGAAACTTTATCTTCAAAATAAACAGGTGGAAATTCGATCTAAATATCTAAAAGTCAATTTTGATTGAACAAGTCGGTAATGGTAATCGGTAATGTCATGCTACTTGCTTCAAGGCAAAACGCCACTTACACCTAGTTGTAGATAAAAATTCGACTAATTTGAAAGACTAATATAAAAATCATAACTTTTGTTAAAAATACGTAAAATTATAATGCTACTGCCCTAACTGTCCTGTGACAAGACGTTTGGCTAAAATATTCACATACCATTACTTCCACCTGAAACCAAGGCAAACTTGGTCACTTTTTTATTCAATATACCCCATATCAACAATATGAATATTCATACTAAAATCTATTAGGAACGACATGTGTACCGCACTTATTATTCCGCCAAATTCATACAAATCATTTCCGTCACTTTAAGAAAACAATTTATTGCTCAAACACCGGAAAACGCCTGAAACTGGTCGTTACAAATACGAACATATCGGAAATATTATAAATAATGCTTTCTAGACATATGCACGTGGACTGGACAGAAATTCCGAGATGGATATACAATAGAACAAGAAGGCTTTCCCATACCAAAGTCTTCGTCCAGTCTTATAGATACAAATCGTTGATAAATAATTCAGTGCAAGTCACTGTGTTTGCGAATACGGGGAGGGCCAGTGACCGCCAAAAGGAAATGATCGATAATAAAGGTTTTAGTAGGAAAGAAATATGTAGATGACCGATATTTTAATAATTTATAACATTGTACACCAGTACAATATGAGGACAAAACTACTATTAATACAAAAATTTGGAAAGGATATGTCCAGTATCTAGTATAAGGACTGACAATGAAATTTAGTCAACAAAGCCAAGCCTAATCAATTTTATCACTATTTGCGTCAAATTATAATATTGTATGGGAGTGCAATATGAGAGTATAACTGGTCATAATGCAGAGCTCGGTTTGAAATCCACCACCATTATCTCAAAAACTAGTTGGTATTGGTATTTTGCCTTATATGAACTTATATGAACTTCCCCATATGTGTGAATAATCGACTTAATGAATAAAAAATAAATTAATTTATGAGTGATTAAAAGTATTACGAGTGGATTTATTACACATAATTGAAAACGAACGAACACGTTAACTCAAAGTATTTTCTAAAAGCAAATTTTCAAAATTTTTATAATTGAACTAGTTTCCGTAGGACTTTAATGTTTTAGTGTGTTTATTTAGACCACAGGTTCCCAAACTTGTTTGTGCCGTGGACCCCTTGCAATGTTTTGTATGAATAATAAATCAACCCACAAAATTGCTTTGAATTCATGGTTGAACTATTCCTCCAACCATCCTCAGATGGTATGTTCTCAAAAATGCATGATTCGATTTTGACAAAACTTGGCATACATTGTTACTACACTTTACTAAATATTTGACAAAAATTTAAAGTTGAAACATTCAATAGTTTTTGAGATATGCCAGGTTGATGGGTGGCTGGCTGACTCCGCTCTCAATACTAGTATTGAAACAGATTGTGCGTTTTTAAAAATGCATAATTCGATTTTGATGAAACTTGACATACATTATTACTCTACTTTTCTAAATATTTGACAAAAATTTAAAGTTGAAACATTCAATAGTTTTTGAGATATGCAAGGTTGATGGGTGGCTGGCTGACTTTGCTCTCAATACTAGTATTGAAACAGATTGTACGTTTTCAAAAATGCATAATTCGATTTTGATGAAACTTGACATACATTGTAACTATACTTTAGTAAATATATGATAGAAATTTAAAGTTGAAATTATTAATAGTTTCTGAAATATTCTAAGTTAATGGGTGGCTCGCTCGGCGCTCAATACTAACATTTAAGCAGATGGTATGTTCTCAAAAATGCATGTTGAAATTTTGATGAAAATTGACATTGTTACTATACTTTACTATTCATATGTAATGTTTTTCTTTACTTTTTGGTTCATTTCTGAATATGCCGTGAACCCACATTTTTATTTCATGTAGCCCCAAATTTTCTTTTACCTGCCACGGGCCCTTGATGGGGGTACATATAGACCACTTTGAGACTCACTGATTTAGACTATGTACACTATTGTTATACCAAGTAAATCGTCTAATTTTAATTTCAACAAACGTCAAAAAAACTACTCATTTCTGCAAACTATGATGTATTTTTAAAATTAAACTATCTGTCTTAAGGCCGACCATGATATATACAGCTAAAAAAAGTTCCATAGAAATCGGCTTAAATTTTTTTTCAACAGTTAATTACAGGAAAACGGCTTGGTTGATTTTCACCTAAAACGAATCAGTATCATTCCCAACTAATATCTTCTAAACAGTTTTTGATTTTTTAAAATAGATTCGGTAGTATAAGCTTAAATGTGGACGAAAAGTTTAACGTTTTTATTTAAATTACAAAGAAATGACTCTGCAGATTGTCGCACAAAACTGACAAATGATAGTCCTTATTGAAATACATCGAATGGCTTTTAAATTTCTGAAATCGGTTCAGGCGTTTTTGAGAAAACGTCGATCAAAGGTCAAATTTTGACAAATGCCAAAAAAACGATACCAATTTTTGCAAACTTTGACGAATTTTCAAAGTTAAACCAATTGTCGTAGGACCGTAATATTTTAGTATGATCTAGGAGACTATAGTATCTACCGTCAAAAAAATAATAATGAAAATCGTCGAAAAAAAATTTTTAACACTTCATTACAAGAAAACTGCCCGGCCGATCTTTACCAAAAACTAATCAGCAAGATTCCCAATCAATATCTTTCGAACGGTTTTTGTATTTTCATAATCGGTTCAGAATTGCGGGCTAAAACGTGGACGAAATTTTTTCACTTTTCTGCTATTTATAAGGACACGGCTTGGCGTCGTCAAAAGGAGGCTCCATAAAACCCACTTTGAACAAATGATAGTCCTCATCGAGACACATCGAATGGCTTTTAAATTTTTAAATCGGTCTAGCCGTTTTTGAGAAAACGTCGGTTTACGACAAAAAATCTGTTCACACACATACGCACGCACACACATACTTTTTCCAAATTTGGTCTCATTCGATTCACAATGGCTTTAAACGTCAAAAAACATAAAATTAGCGAATTGGATTTTTTGATGAAAACAAACTTTTCCTTTGGTAAGTTAAAAAACACAAGTGTTTAATAGTATTATTGCTAATAGAATATAACACCTTCGCGGACAGTAAGTTCCATCTAGATACAAAAATTGACAGTTATTTTATTTTCAAATTAGCTTTGATATCAAAAATTGGATTAAACATCGTTTACAAGGGTAGTCAGATTATAATTTAATCGTAATATTCAAAGAATGTTATGACATCCACGTCAAATAATACAATTCTATTTTACGCAATATGCTTTCCCAAGCTAATTGGTAACCGCGGGAAAAGATAAGATAATACAAAAATACCCAAAGAATCTCTTGGTCATAACCTTGACAGATATAATAATTACAAAAACGTATTAATATATACAATTAAATCTAAAATATATTTATAAAAGAATATAAACCATTTAAAAATTAGTGAATATGTAATTTAATTGCAATTAATTGTATCTGTATCTTCACATCTATTTTTTCAAACCTAAAATGATTACAACTGGCTAGTATTTTAAAATATTATATCACACCATTTGTCCAAAATAATTGACTTTAAAACATGAATGCTATAGCATTCATGTCATTTTGGATCACAATAAAAATGAATGCTATAGCATTCACGTCCGAAAAAGTGTTAAAATTATCTTAAAAATTACTACTCGAACTCATTTTGTCGTTGGCTCCATAAAACCCACTACCCGGTAGTATTCGGCAATCTCCACCTCGTCCTTATTCTCTCTCAACCCATTCCAAAGTGAACAAAAAGAAAGAGCGTAGTGGCAAAACGGACATAAATACATTATGTTTATCTGGACACGGCCGGAATCCCGCTATAAGAAAACAATTGGAAGACGAATACTGGAGAGATGAGAGCCAGCAGGAGGATGAGCTGGTAGATGGTAGTTGGTACAGGACGAGGAATCGGCGAGTGGAACAGAACGTATTACCGAGACTTGAATACACAACAGACATTGGGAGAAAGAGAGCTGAGTAGAAAGGAAATATTTGGGATATATTTTTTTAATTCTATTTTCAATAGCAATCAAAATACAGGACAATTTTATGAGCTATTTGGCTTATGCCATTCACTCGCACACATACACACACACACACACTTTCAAACAAACATATAAACTAGCTGTAAGTGAAATTCCGTCTTAAGGCAATTAAGGCATTGTGCCTTAAGGCAAATTGCAGGAACTTACCGTACCAATTTTTTTTTTTTTTAAAACTATTAACATTTTTGAAAAAATTCTACTTCGAAAAAATTAGATTTTTTGAGAAACTAGAAATTTGACAAAAAATTACTTTTTTTGAAAAAAAAAAAATGAAAAAAATGCTTTCTTTATTTTGACATATTTTGGAAATTCTGAACTTTTTTCGTAAAACAATCGTACTGCTTTAACAGCATAGAGACGAAATATCGAAGCGTGTAAACGCCGCGTTGCCATCTAACGGATAAACATTGGTACGGAACCCATATGATGTAAACAAAATTTATACTTATTGTTAAAATCTCTATAAAATATCTGATAATTTGATGTGCATATGTCTAATGATCATTTTTGACCGCCAAATGGCATTTTTTTTTACTTTTTTCATTAGATCTCCGAAACCCCTAGACCTGTCCTTCATGAAAAATTAATCAGTTATTCATCTTGTCAATTTAAGAAAAATTCATCGGTATCGAATATTCATTGAATAATTCAAATCATATTACTTTTTTCTATGGTAATGTTCAGAAACCTCTAAAACGTAAAGATATGCTAAAATTTTCATTTTAGAATTTTTTGGGATTACTATATCTAACCTTACAAAACAATAAAATGATTAGAAATAAAATATCTGATTTGAATCTATCTTGAATTCAACTAGATTCTGAGTAAATTTTAATTATATTCTAAATAGAAGCTAACTAGATTCTAACCAGATCATACCTTGCACGTATCCAGATTCTAACAAAATTTTACATAGATTCTACTTTGATTCTATTTTGACTCGAACTAGATTCTAACTTCGATCCAACTTGATTCTGAATGACTGCTATTTAATGTATATATAATACCAAAAAAACTTGACATTCCTAGTTGGAAAGTGACATGATTCAGACTAAAATATTACAAAACTCTACGAATTCTAAACGAATTCTAACTGGATTGCAATCACGTAACAATAAGATTTTTCTAAGACGCTTGGCAAGTTATTTCTAGATTCTTATTGTATTCTCGTAAGTTGGTTATTGGATTTTTTTTTAGATTATTACTATATTCTAGTTAGATTATTATTATATTCTAGTTAGATTCTTACTGAATTCTTCTTAGATTCTAATTAAATTCTTATCAGGTTCTAAATAGATTCTAATAGGGAATTTTAAAAAAATCAAAAATGTTTCAAATCATCATAATAAAAATAAAATAACTAAAGCTCGTTCCAGATTTAATGAGCTAATAACGGTTTGATCGACAAAAATAATTCATTTTGATAAAGATTTTTTGAGCAACCAAACTTTATCTAAATAAGTACTAGATAAATTAATTAAGATAAATGCTATTGCATGAAGTGCATGGTTATGTATGATTTTAATTACTGAACTGAATTTTTCATAAATATTTTTTTTCATATCACGCGATGCTCGATACAAATTGCAATTTTGTATTTACTACTAGCCATGTGTCTAATCTCATACATATACAGTATCGGCGATAAAGCAACACGTCGATATAACCTCCTTCTGGATAAAACGAGAATTGTTGAAATTTTTTCCAGATCGGTCCACGCCTTTTCTACTAAATTGAATTTAACCCAATGCGTGGATAGTAAACTTCATTTGAGTCGTCGCTTCGAAATAGTTACACAAATAAATATATACGATAATTTGTTAGAAAAAAACTTTACTCTTAAAAATAATTTTACAAGGAATGCTGAGAAATTTCCACGAAATATTTTCATCGACTGATTTGATATAAGAATTTGCATTACGAAAATATCTTATGAGTTATCTATAAGGAAAGAAACAATTTTCATCTAACATTAAACCCCAAAATTATATATGTCTATATCAATAGTATATCAGGAAAGTAAATAAATGACTGACTATTAGCTTCGTGCGTAGTTTTCGACTATAGTTTATATTGGAGCATAATTTATTCAAATCGATATTCGCCCCTGAAATCGATTCTCATTTCTAACACACGCATTGAACTTGTGGAAATAGAGCTGATAGGGTCAAAATTTATAAAAATATTAAAAACATTAACATTGAGATTAATAATATAATAATTAAAATTTTAACTTCCCGAAAAAAATCTGTTTTCGCCAAAAAAATATATTTGTTGTTTTAACTTTTCTCGGCGAGATAGGCCATTCTGCAAGTATGTGATTAGTTTTTGGAAAAAATTGATTATAAAAATATATGTAAAGTAGTTTTATGATCAAGTCACTGATGAGTATGATAGTACCATATTAACACATTTACTAGGTACACATTTTAAATATAACTCATAACACAATTTTTGAAATTCAAAAAATAATTCTATGTCAGCATCGTTGCAACAAGATTACGTAAGTAAGAACATATAGGGAACAAGTTTTCATTGATGTATAATTTGTTCCTTATTTTAATATAATTATTGTATGTATATGTATTGTATGTATATTTTTTACTGGATCTATGTCTATAAGTTTCGTTAATATTTTGGAAACGAATTGACGAACAAACTTTTGCATTATTAAATTGTAATCACTTCATTGCTTACCTCATATAATGTCGTACTCGCAAATGTGAAAAGCAATCTATTCTTTTATTTCAATTTATAAAGGAAAACATGAAAATGAAAATCATGCAAGATTTTTATATAACATGGTGAACTATACTAATATATATTTTTGTTCGACGTCGAAACATATTCTTGACTTAGTTTTCATTCGAAAATATTTACTGTGTTCTTTCTGGCATGGTATGTGTATTTATTTTTATATATTTTCACAATATTAATTTTTTTGTAACATGTTTAAAGTATACTAAATTTTTAAAATTTAAAATGATGACACACATGCAGTGTCAAAACGTACAAAATAAATAATCATGATTTCGTGAGTTTTTATTTCGACAATTTTGACAAAATCAAGAAATCTTATATACTAACCTCCAACAAAAAATAAAAATATGTACATATAAACTTAATTAAACTTCTGATATTGAAGGAATATAAAATTTGCTAAATTTTGAAATTGGTTCATAGAACTATCATAGTGAGTTAAACTTGACGATTAAAATTGGATTTTAGATTTTGAGATCAATTATCAGCATTATTTGAATTTTTAATCATTAATTTATAATTATAGTGTTAATTATTGGTAATTGTAGATTAAAATTATTTTTTTTATTATAATGTTATAATATTACGTTATCACTTGTTTAATCTTATTTTTAATTTTCCGTAGGGTAAGTTATTGTGATCGTCCAAAAATTGAAATTGAAAATTTTTGCATATTTGCATTTTGCGTTCCAGAGATTTCCGAACATTTTGGCATATCTTTATAAAAATGGATAAGTGTGTTTGGATACAATTTTTTGTTCACGTTTTCGGGCGCACGGATCAACCCTTTTGGATAGTTAAAAAACCATTTGAGTCCTCTTGATAGAGAGATGTGCTGATTAGTTTTTGGCAAAGGCAGGCCCGGACGTTTTGGTGATACGCAGCAAAGAGAAAAATTTTTGAGAAGTTTTGGGGAACGAAGCATCCGATTTGAATGATCCGAAAAATATTCAAATCGTGATGATAGGGAGAAGTTGTGATTAGATTTCGACAAAGGAAGGTCCAGCCGTTTCGGAGATACGGAGCTAAATGTAAAAAAATGGCAAATTTTGAGAGAACTAAGCATCCGATTTGAATGATTCAAAAAACTTGCTTTTGGAAACGAATGCTTTTGGGGATTTTTTTTTTTTTAATTTCCAAAAAATATTTTTTTACAAAATTTTATTTTTCGATTATTTTATTATGGTATGGAAAGTTCAAGCAATTTGCCTTAAGGCATGATGCCATACACCATCCAATCGTTGTAATTATATTTCATTAAGTTATATTTCACTACAAAATTGTAACTTATTTTTATTCAAAAAAGAAATTCATAGTAATTTTACAAAATTATAAAAATATTTCTCCACCCCTAAAAAGTTTTTGATTTCTATTTGAAGAATAAAATAGTTTCATTTCAGTACAGCAAATATACTGTTGTCCTTTCATAAACTTCTAAATAAAAATAATTCCATAATAACAAACAAAGTAAAATCTTTGTCCAATCTACCCACAATGTCTTTATTAGCTGTGTCACGAAATTGAAGTAAAACGTTATTATGCATGTAAATTCGGTAATAACAACTTTTGCTTAGTGAGTACACATAATAAAGTCATAACTTCGGAACTATAATTTGTGTTCCTTTTATTTTGTTCCCCACGGTGAGATTGCGACAAGCTTTTATTGACAAATTATACACAAAACTCGTAAATATAATTGCTTCGAAGTTTGGGCCCCGCCGTCGTGTGTATTAGCCGAAAGTTTTGTTCTGTAATACGTTTTACATGCAGATGGGCTATTTAGAAAACTATATGGGAATTGTATATTAACAATTCAAAGACACAAAAGATCTTCACTGTATTCGTATAAGTTTGCTATTAGATCCATAACAGATTCTCAATATATTCTGGTTTAGATTAGATTTTATTAGATTTGATCTTATGTCCTTAATAAATTCGGATTAGATACCTTCTTGATTTTGGCAAAAATCTCGGAAAAATCTAAACTTAAACCACTGAATTGCAGTTATTAAATTTTTATTCCAAAAATTAAACACCATTGCTTGAATTTAACTATCTCTATACGAAAGCCATTTATTACCACTTTATGGCTAAAATTATATAACTGCAAAAGTGTACTTAAATAAGACATAAAACGAACAATTTCTATTGTAATTATATATGGTCAAAAAATTTATGTTCGTAAGAGAATTTATTGTTTATTGGATCATTTGCTATAAAAAATATCACATAAACAGAAAAGGGAATCGTAAATATTTCTTCATTTACGTTTAGCCTATATCAATAACATTCACTAATACCTAGCAGAGGAAAAACTAGCTACACAGTAGTAAGAGGGCTGAAAATGTATTTTTTTGTTTTTATGAACCATATAAATTTCCAGAAAGAGAAGTTTGTGTTTTTGCTAACAAATCCGATTTGCTAATTATTGAAGATTGAGATTAAATTTGGAAAGTGAGTGTATGTATGTGTGTGTGTATGTGAGTGACTGCACAGATTTTAAATATATACAATAACAGTGTATGGCATTGTGCCTTAAGGCAAATTGCTGGAACTTCCCGCACCGTAACGAAATGTTCGAGACATATTAAATGTTTTCATAGACTATTATAAATACTGTAACATTGTCTAATATATATAAGAGTTACATAAACTGAATTACAAAATTAAAATTATGTTAAGTATATAAGTGAGCTTTAGAACTTTAGCCAAAATTAAAATTTAAATCTTTTCGATATACAAAAAAAATTTTTTTTGAAAAAAAAAATTGTAAAAAAATATGTTGAAATATTATTTTTACCAAAAGCAATTGTTTTGTCAAAACAAGCAAAAAGTTTTTTGAAATATTTAAATCGGATGCTTAGTTTTCTCATTAACTCGAATTCCATTTTCTGCACTTGGTTCGCATCTCCAAAACGGCTGGACCTGCCTTATCCAAAAATTAATCAGCACATTTCCCTATCAATAGAAATCGAATGTTTTTGAACCATTCAAATCGGTTGATCCGTGCGCCCGAAAACGTGGATGAAAAATTGTATCCATGCATACATACACCACACATTCATTTATCCTGAGGTATGCCAAAATGTTCAAAAACCTTCAAAACGTGAAGAAATGTAAACATTTTCAATTTCGATTTTTGGACGATTACAATAACTTACTCTACAGGATGTTAATTAGTATAGTATAATAATTATAAGAATATATACAAAAATTAAAACATAGAAGTATAAGAATATATACAATAATTATGAAGATCTGCCACGCGGTTACTTTGCGATCCTAACTAGTGCAAAATAAAAAATTACTAAAATATTGTGAGTGGATTCTAATTATAATCATAAAAGGTTAATTATAATCATAAAAGATTCTGACTAAATTCTCACTAAAATAATATAAATTTGTCTAATTCCAGATCGTACGTACTACGTATTTACGTACTCGTACGTACTTGATTCAGATTATTGTGGCAAACATATACTTCCACTTCTGGATATTGATTGGATCCTCATCAGATCTTACTGGGTTCTAATTAGGTTTGTTGGACATCGTCAGAATTGTATTGGATTCGTAATGTATTACTATTGCTTCTTGCTAGGTTTTAAGCAGAAACTAACTAGATTCTAAGAAGGTTCTAGATCCTTACAATAGATTCTTGAAAGCCCCTTAACAGATCCTTCGTTTTGATTCAGACTGGCTTCTTATAAAATTTTCATAAGATTCTTTACGGATTCAAACCAGATTTTTGTTATGTTCTTACTCGATTCTAACTAGATTCGAACTTGTTTATGATTGAAATCTAAAATACTACAAAAAAAAATTGAATAATACTTGAAACTTAATTCCAAATGAATTCCAATGTGTTTGAGATATATCAATTGCAATTCGCATCGATTGGATTATAGTAAAAGTGAACTATATTTTAAAAATTTTATGCTAATAGCGAAATCTTAATTTTTCAAATGATTCAAAATGACTTGAAATGCCGAATAAAATTAGCAAATTAGATCTTCTGGCAAAAACAAAACTCTGGAAGTTTGTAATATTACCCCAAGCTCTCTTTTTTCAGTGTACATACAGAAAGTCGTTTGGACCGCATTTCGTTATTTTTTTATCTTTATAGTGCATAAAAATATATAGGTATTACCGACAGTGAATTCAGTCCCTTAGGCGAGGTACGCGGGCCCGATTCTATCATTACTGTGTATTTCATATGCATAAAAATGAACGGTTTGTTATTTTCCAGACTTTGCAAAATTGGAAACTAAAGATATTTGGGGAAGAGGAAATATTTAGTAATGTATTAAAATAATTAGATATCAAAATTTAGGGAAAAAATTTGCAAATATAAAAAAATATACTTGTAAAACACAAGCCAAAATAATTATTACTAATCAGAAAATTACTAGTATGTATCAAATGAAGTATTGGTTCCCGATTCAATCATAACAAATGTTAACAAAATATTTTTATAAAAACACGCCATGTAATTATATGGTAATAAATGCTCAAAGCTTTTCCATTATCAAAACAACTTATATTGTAAACATTGGAGTTTTCGAACACCCACCTCATAGAAAAACAACACATGAGGCTTAAACCCGAAACAGTGGTCCAGGGACCAGAGAATCATTTAAATTTTTTATAACATTGAGAAAGATAAAATAGACTACATAGAAAAGGATACATTATATAGTAAGAGAGTAAGTATGATATTTAAAAAAATCTCAGTTTTTTGTAAGATTTCTTGAAACTAGCCCAGCACCCATATCCAAAAACCGCTTAATCGCATTAGGTAAAAGAAATTTTTTAATATAAATCATAAATTTTCTTTATTATACCAATTCAAAAACCATTTTAATAATAAGCCTAGTCTTTACTATTTGAATACTGCAATAAAAAAAATTTTAACGCCTAAATTTGTGGTAAAAATTTTATTTTCGGAATTAGTTGAATAGAGTTTCTCATACCTATTCTAATATGTCTAACATTTTGACTTTGGGTTAATTATTACTTAGAAAATAGAAATAACGTTATCTAAAGCTACTTATGAGAAATTAATATTTCTCTAGTTTTTTCCAGAAGCATATGCAATCCATCATTTTCGATATAAATTAATTTAGGTACATAAAATTTAGATTACAATATTTTGAATAAACACCAAACTAGGTCTACATTTAACTCTATAACAACTCCCCATGCTGTAAAAGGTATTCGAATGGTTCTAGGATTATAGAATTTTATTCACAATTTATTGGGCAATACAAAAGCAAAATATTCGTCCAGAAAGCACTCAGAATATTTAGAATATCACGGAAATTTCCCAATACATTACGATGTCCGATACAAAGTAAAATATAATATATTTTAACAGTGACCAACAAAAATTAGTTAAGAAGAGATAATGACAAATTTACTAATTACCGAATTAAAAAAATAAAATGAAATAAGTACAATTCAAGTTGACGTCTATACTATTTTAATCTTTCTTGATTACATTTTTAATTCACAAACTGCGCAATGTAAGCAAATTATGTTGTCCAAGCAAGTTTGAGCCTATACGAAACCTATTGAAATTTTCTACAAAAACTAGTAATGTATTGACTTTCTATTTATGAAAATTATGTTTGGTTGATTCTCAAATTATATTCTATTATAATTTTTATTATATTTTTATTGTTGCATGTATAATTAACTAAATAGAGAACATACTCGTTCAAAAAAGTCAAGATTGATAGTAGAAAATGGATCGAGGTCATGTATATATTTCATTCCATTGAACTATAGTTATATTAGACAGTTTTGATATAAAATATATTCTAAAGTAAGCTCTGTATACCATGGTATAGAGTAGAATTGAATTATGCACAAGAGAACACTTTGATCCATCGGCTACTTTCTACCATCCAACGTGGCGAACTGAAAATGCAGATGCAAACTTTGTTATAAATAACTTAAATCTTTAGAATCAAGTCTAAGAATTTTTAGAGTTAAGTTTTAGTCCATAATTTTTAATCGAATTCAAAAATTGAGAAACTGTTCAGAAGATATTGGATAGGAATCGCTTTGATTAGTTGAAAAAAAATTGACGATTTTGATGAAGCTTTGTGTTCGGATAGATTTCGTAATCAGAAATAATACATAAAAATATGAGCCTATGATAAAGCAATTATAAAAAAAAGTGCAAAAAACTATTTTGCTATTGTACGAGATAGCATTTAAGTTAAAGTAAATACATCATCTAACAATTTTGAATAATGTTTATTAGTAATATTGTAACACTCGTGATGCAAATTTATTATTGTCAACCATTAGGCATATTTATATAATAATAAATTATGAATTATATATTCATAATAGCATTAAAAATATTTATTATATTTGAAAACAATAATGTAATTAAAATCATACTTCAAATATGACATGATCGGTTTGTCATTGTAATTAGCATTTAGAACTTGAACCTCCATTAGACAAATAAAGTAAATGCTGATTAATAAATTCTATAATATTCGTTCACACAGTGGATTATGGTAAACAAGGCCTAAAGAAATATTGTTTTCACAATTTCACTCATTATGTAATAGTGTTCGAAGAACTTCATGTAAATTTAATCAACATACATTCATTGACTGCTTTTATTTCTGTTTTACTTTTTCGCTAGCGATACAATCTCACTCTTTGAGCAGCTGTAATACAAAATGCTACTTACAACTAGTTCCGATTCCTAGTGCGGCACTGTATTTTAAATGCGTTGTCGTTGCAAAGTCCATGTCCATGCGCCAGTGCATAATGCACACAGTTTGCAACGTAGACGACTAACCCGCCAACCCGCCAACAGTTTGACTTCGAAACCCCGAGGGCGACTCCGCAGGACTAAAGGACAAACTTATACCCCCAAACAGGATTATATGTTAAGTGAAATAGATCATTCTGTACTAAAATTCTATGGGTTAATTTGGGTTAGAAGTATTATGAAGCGAATAAAATGAGTTTCAAAACAATGTAATTTATAAACTTTTTTATGATGAGATGTGGATTTACTTTACTAAATAAAGCCAATCCACTATGACATGTGGATTTACTTTACATTTTTTGCTTAACGACAAGTAATCTTCATGGTCGTATACTTAGAAAGAATTCAACAATTTTGAGGATATATGTAAATTATTAAGATATATCTACTAAAAGCCGAGTAGATTCTGATTAGATTCTAAATGAATGCTAACACGATTCTAAATAGATTCTAACATAAATTTGATTTTCAGGATTGAAATTGCAAACAACTGTAAGGACTAGCGTTGCTAAATCGGCCAAGTCGTTTTTTGTACTTAGTATCCTAACTAGATTCTGACTAGACATGTAATAAAGTAAGTATTACTAAAATACTATTCTAATATTCTAAGTGAATTCTAACTTTAATCATACCAGGTTCTAACTAGATTTGAACTAAATCGTTACTACAGTCTCCTAATTCAAAAACCACTACATTCTAACTTGATACAGACTGAAATACTACAAATTTGAAGTGCATTCTGATTAGATCAGAACGAGATCTTTACTAGATTCTGACTAGACCCTGATTAGAATCTGACTATGTCATTATTGCAATTAAAATATTATTAACATGTTTTCAAAATCTTGTTCAAATATTTCTGAAATCTTACTAACGTAAAATTTAGTGCTAGTGCTGGTAATTGTAGTAATTCATTAAAATTTAAAATAATTGGCTGCTCTTTTTAGGACATTCATGAATGTGTTTGCACACTGAAATTAATATAATTTTAGAAGATAAAATAAATATATTTGATAGATATCAATTGGAAATTGCTAGAAATGATTAGTTTTAAGTGCAAGAGAAAACTTATCTAAATAAGTAATTGAAAATTTTACCTAAATAGCCAGATCTCAATTGCACATATCGAGAAGATTTATGCAAGTTGCCTTGGCAAAATGCTACTTACACCAAGTTCGATTAAGAATCATTAATATTATCATTTAAAGTGAAGAGGCGTCCATTAATCACGTGAGATTTTCAGGGGAGGGGGGTTTGGCAAATAATCACAAAATATTACGTGGGGGAGTGAGCGGTATAGCAAGATATCATGTGTATTTATTTTTAACTGATTTAAAAAAATCAAACATTTAAAAAAAACGTGAGATTTTCAGGGGAGGGGGTTTGGCAAATAATTACAAAATATTACGTGAGGGAGTGAGCGGTATAGTAAAATATCATGTGTATTTATTTTTAACTGATTTAAAAAAATCAAACATTTAAAAAAAAAATTTCACAGTTTTATAACGTAATTAAAATCCAAACGTAATGTGTGGAGGGAGGAGGGGAGGCTTCCAAAAATCCTTAATAACTCGCTCACGTGATTAATGGACACCCCTGATTGAAAACGCTCATGTAGGTACGTAGGTATACCAAGCAAAATTATACCATTATTATCTAATAACTTGTTGAATAATTTCTATTATAATTAAATGTGGTACTGATATTTCTAAAATAAACATCCATATCCACTATTCAAAATATAATTAGTTTAGTGTTTCGAATAAAACACAATAACTTTTCAACATGCCTCGTCGTATGGGGTGCATTAATGTGTATCTCCATTGGGGCTTGGCTGATATTAATCTGCGCTTGTTATTGTTTTATCAGTATTTCACCACAGAATTGTGGTATGATTTAATAACGCATTCACGACCCACATAAAATATTCAGAATGTTTCTAACTCGCCCGAAACAAAGCATCGCGAGCAACAAGTATTAATTATAACATTCTGCCAAACGACCGACAGTCCACGATTCATGAACAACGTGTGGGGAATATTAAAATTTGCAAATTTCTATGACGAAATTGCCACTGAATATTTTTGCTGGCAGACTACTTTATTAATATATGAACTAGAATTTTTTTCTTAAATCTGAGAAATTAGATTCATAGTAAACTTACCAGAGATCCAGACATTTTTTGCATCCTTATTTTGTACACCGCCATGATAATTCGTGCTCTCTGTTTCTGAAAAAAAAAATATTTTATTATATATATATATATATATATATATATATTTATATATCTGGTTATGTATATAGATTATGAATTCGGCCAATCTTTATCCCATAACAGTAACGAGGAGCGTGGAAAAGCTCGCATAAAAAGCTCGACTCATATTCTGTAAAAAGGTGGCTTCAATCTATACATGGTCGACCTTTGGACCTTTGGACTTTTGATACAGAGCAAAGTGTGCGTCGTGACGACGATGATCATGAATTTTGCGGTCGACCTGACCGTTATTCAAGCGGCGATGACCCGTTTACCATTCTTACTCATGAAGGCTTAGGTGTCGCATATGCTTTTAATAAAATATTACACAGGGATAGTCAATCGAATATTTAACTGTGGACATATACTGTTTTATCGTTTTGATCCTAAAAGAACTGCGCAAAAACTTTCCAAAAATTGATTTCTATATTTTCTATATTTACAGACAAATATGGCCAATTGATATAGTTTTATATTTATGTAATTCACAATTTTATATTTATGTGATTCACAGTTGTATAATGACTAAACGTTAACTCGTTCTGGTAACTAAAAATAATTTAAAAACAGTTGATTACGAGATTCAGAGTAATGACTAAATAAGAATTCGTTCTGGTAACTAAAAATAATTTGATGTTGATTATGAGTTCTATTCTATTCAGTTCTGTAATCATTTGTAATCATTTACTATGTTGTCAAATATATTACCTAGAAATTTGAGTATTGTAAGTGCTCGAGCAGATACTAGTCAACAAAACCTATCCTCTTGGTTTTTTATGTTAAATATTTTTTATCGGTAAAATTTGTGTTATCGTTATCTTTCATCATCTTATGTTTCTTCCAACAAACGAGATGGAAACCGCAGTTTAACAAATAAAAGTTTTCAAGTGAAGATAATTGTTATTTTACTACTTTTAATCAAAATAGAAACTAGTGGTGTATGGCATCGTGCCTAGAGTCAAATTTTTGGAACTTCCCGTACCGAATTAAATTTTTTTTTGAAAATTGAATTATTTTCGATATTAAAAAAAGTTTTTTTTGGAAATAAAATAAAATTGAATTCTATTGTATTCGTCATCGTCAATACAAGTAGAGAGATCTTTGATCTTTTTACATTCAATTCGGATGCTTATTTCTCTCAAAAACTGTCATTTTTTGCACATTTAGCTTCGTATCTCCGAAATAGCTGGACCTGCCTTTGCCAAAAACTAATCACGTCTTCTCACAATCATTACACATTGAATATTTTTTGGGTCATTTGAATCGGATACTCCGTTCTCTCAAATACTCGATTTCTATTTCTATGACTAGACCTGCCTTTGCCAAAAACTAATCAGCACATCTCTCCATCAATAGTAATCGAATGTTTTTTTAACCATGCAAATCGATTGAACCGTGTTCCCGAAATCGACGACGAAAATTTGTATTCGCGCACACACACACATACATCAATTTTTTCTATAGTATGCCAAAATGTTCAGAAACCTCTGAAACGTAAAGATATATAAAAAATTTCATTTTCGATTTTTCTGCGATTACTAAAACTTACCCTACGGGAAGTTAAATATAAAAATCTTATACTACTATTGCTTGATATCAAATTGACCTATGTAAATATGGAACCTGTGTTATCGTGAGAGCATTTTTCAATTTCAAAATAATTTTATTTAAAAGATTTTATATTGCTTTCATATTCTAGAAATAAATATTGGAATCACTGATCTATTCTCATAATTTGGAAGCAAAAACGAACGAATTATTTTACTGAGTCATTTAATTGAGTTTTCTGTTCATGGAATCAATTTAAATCATTATAATATGATTTAAAATCACATAATCTAAGAAAATCTAATAAACTTTTAATGATTTTTAACATAGTTTTTATGAAAATAATGATCAATGAAGTATGACGAGCAAAGAAATTCATAATAAAATATTCAGAGATTAATAAAATTTCTAAAGTGGTTATGGCCCTGATTTTACTACTTTTAAGCGAACTAAACTAAAAGTTGATGATCAATATTGATTATACTGATAATAAAATTTTCTAATTCAAAGAGGACTCCAACAAAATTTTTACTCGATTCTAACTAGACTCCAACTATTACTTCGTTTTGAATATAAAAAATTAAGATCCAAAATCATGTTGATGATCTTCACTGCTAATATATTTTCATGGCTTCATATTTGCATTTATTAAGGTCCAAAAGATTATATCCGTGTCGGAGTACAATATGTGTGGATATAACATATCAAATATTATAGGAAAATGTCTATGAAATCTATGCCACTAAATAATAACGAAAGAGGTATAACATAATATTTTAATTAATTTATTCCTAAATAATTTTAATAAATCATTTACCAGCCATAACTCTATCTTTTACTCTACCAAAAAAGAAGAAAAACGTCAGCGCAATAAGCCAAGAAGAAAATCTCTGAAAAATCCTATTATCAGAACGGGTTTTCTTATTCTGCCCGATGAAAAAAACGGAAATGTGTTTTCGTAGAAGTTTCTATGAATTTTCATGCAGATATCGTTTCCACGAATAATCTCTACTTATATTATACGTATGATAACACGCAATTATGAATTTTCTGAGTATCTCCGAGTTTATAATCCCATCGAAATCGGAAAGAGGATTTTATCGGATAATAAAATTCTCTAAGTCGTGTGAGTAGAAGATATATAGATATATTGATAATATAGAAATAATAACATGGCTTATGATAAAATATGACAAATTGGTGCACTTCAGTTAACCTAACATAAATTAAAATTGAACTAAATTAAATTAGAATCTAGTTAGAATTGAGTAATAATACTATTTGGAATCAGTTTGGAAATAAAGGATTGTAGAATTGCTTTATTATTTTGTGTAATTTTATATTTCAGTCATAATCAATATAGAATCTAACAAAGATCTAGTAAAAATCTAACAGGAAATTAATAAATATCAAGACCGAATCCAATTAAAATCCTAAAAGAAATCAGTAAGAACCTATTGAAAATCCGATGAGAGTCTAATGGGAATCAGTGGAATGGAACAATGAATGTTAATTCAAATCTTATTTGAATCTAACCAAATTTTGATTTGAATTTCATTCAAAGCAACTTATTCTTGCAAGCATTTTATAAGAATATAGATCTTTCGTAACATCGTGAAATATATTTTATGTTCTAACAACAACATGGTGAAATATATTTTATGTTCTGAATTTTGTATCACCTGTATACTTTATAAACCGCTTAATGAAATCCATTAATTTACCAAACCCAAAACTAACAAAACAATAAAATGAATAATTCACAGTATTTCTCAACGGTCATTTATGGAGACGCCTAAATCGCGATTGATACCTCCTAGACTGGTGTCTGTGAACCACGACCGTCGTTCCAGTATTGATGACCAGTTTATACTGAAATATTAACAAGAAACATGGACCAAGTTTACTGGTAAAACGGTGTAGTCTTGGGGCTGATAGAGAAAAAAACTACAGTCAACCAATAAAATCAATAGTTCAGATCATCAATCCATTTGAATGATGCAAAATCTTTCGATTCACATTGATAAGATTTTGGTAGAAGTTGGTCCAACCAAATACTTTTACAATTATACTAATTTATACACGTCTCATCTCACTTTAAATAATATTTTTCTTAATTCAGTCTATTTTCGCGACCTCATCTCCGCCTTTAATATATGCACCACGCAGCATACCTCCACGAGCATTACTAAGAAATCAACCTGTCACAAGTCTCAGCTCGCTTTTTATTTAGATTTATAAAACATCTTTCTATCCCCATCATGGAGTTTGTGTTTATGAAAGTTTAAACATAGTCGGCATTTCAAATCCAAGCACGTTTTTTCTTCTTTGTATTTTGTTTTCGTCTGTTCCTGTCCTAAGTTCTGGCAATTTTTTGAGGAGCAGGAAAACCTGTGTGAATCATTTATCTGGTGTAAAACACACAAAATGCCGCATGATAATGCAAGCCGGAATTGATCGCCGGCAAATCGTAAATGGAGAGTTGATAGAATATAAAATCTAGTTGGTATTGGTATTTCGCCTTGAGGCAAGTTACATAAACTTCCCGATATGTGTAAATAATCGACTTAATCAATGAAAAATTCATTAATTTATGAGTGATAAAAGTATTCCGAATGGATTTACTACACATCATTGAAAACGAACGAACACGTTAACTCTGAGTATTTTCTAAAGCAAATTTTCAAACATCAACAATTTTAATATTTGAACCAGTTTCCGCAGGACTTTAATGGTTTAGTATGTTCATTAAGACCTAGTACTCTATAGTTATACCAAGTAAATCGTCTAATTTTATTTATAACAAACTTCAAAAAAACTCATTTTCTCAAACTTTGATGAATTTTTAAAATAAACTACTTGTCGTAAGGCCGTAATATTACAGTAAGTTCTATAAGACCATGATATATATCGCTAAAAAAAGTTCCATAAAAATCGGCTTAATTTTTTTTCAACAATTAATTACAAGAAGGCGGCTCGGTAGATTTTCAACTCAAACTAATTAGTAACTATCCCAACTAATATCTTCCGAACAGTTTTTAATTTTTTTAAATCTATTCGGTAGTATGAGCTTAAATGTGGACGAAAAGTTTAACACTTTTTTCAAATTATAAAGACGCGTCTTGGCAGTTCGTCTCACAAAACTGACAACCGATAGTCCTCATGGAGACACATCAAATGGTTTTTAAATTTCTGAAATCGGTTCAGGCGTTTTTGAGAAAACGTCGAAGAGCGGTCTAATTTTGACAAATGCCAAAAAAACGATACCAATTTTTGCAATCTTTGACGAATTTTTAAAGTTAAACCAATTGTCGGAGGGCCGTAATATTTTAGTATGATCTAGAAGACTATGGTATATACCGTCAAAAAAATAATAATGAAAATCGTCGAAATATTTTTTTTAATACTTTATTACAATAAAACGGCCCGGCCGATCTTTACCAAAAACTAGTCAGCACGATTCCCAACCAATATCTTTCGAACGGTTTTTGAATTTGCATAATCAATTCAGAATCGCGGGCTAAAACGTGAACGAAATTTTTTTCACTTTTTTGCTATTTATAAAGAAACGGTTTGGCCGATCATCGCACAAAACTGACAAACGATAGTCCTCTTCGAGATACACCGAATAGCTTTTAAATTTTTGAAATCGGTCCAGCTGTTTTTCGAGAAAAGGTCGATTTACGGCGAAAAATCTGTTCACATACACACACACATACTTTTTCCAAATTTGGTCTCATTCGATTCAGAATGGCTTAAAACGTCGAAAAAACATAAAATTAGCGAAACGGATTTTTTGATGAAAACATAAACTTCTCTTTCGGAAAGTTAATTATTAAAAAAAAACTTTGCAAAACAATCGTCATTGAATTTTTATTAAACTCTTCTTGTATTATTAATAATGTGTTTTTCATTAGATTCTAATAAGATACTTATGGGGTTCCTATTGGATACTATTTAGAATCTTAATACACATATTTTTATAGCATTCCTATACAATTCTTACTACATTCGAACTGGATTTTAAATTCAAAGTGATTCATAATTTAACTAAATGTTCAGAAAATCTGAATTTACTAAATAATTCCATCTCTCTGATTTTCTTACCGCATTCGTAATATCAAGGTGAACAAACAGACCAGACCTAGAATCGCTTTTGTCCTCGCGTTATAACGTATTGCATGCAAGATATCTTGATTTATGAACAAGGGAAAATGTGACATTTTTATAATACGTAGACTAGCAGTCTTTGGCCCTTCTCACCCCTCAGAAAATACCTCGACTTGGTGACATTGTCGGTAATGTAGTTATTAAGCTGGAAAGTTTGTTTGCTTTAAGTAAATACACGGTTGTTCTACGTTCTACGATTATTAAATTACTTTCAAATTAAACATGGAAAATGTGAAAATGTCAAATATGGTAGACATTCGTTTTGTGTATGAATTTTATTCTCGGAATATTAGAGCTTAAGCTTTAATCATAATCAAGCTTTATTAATTTTTTTCATAATTAATACGTATTTGATATACGCTTATGTTAACAAAGAAGTGAAGTCTTTGATATTGTTCGGACGTCTTTTCGTCTTATATTGGCCATGAAGGTGACAAACTTCAGGGCATTAAGCTTTACACGAAATGGTTGCTACTCCTGGTAGAGGGGGTAGCGAAGTGTTCTAATTGAACTATTTGTTCACTTCAAAAAGTAAAGTCCGCAAAACAACATGTAAAAATAACCAACAAATAAATATATCTTCTTTC
Source organism: Ctenocephalides felis (assembly GCF_003426905.1). Lineage (NCBI taxonomy): Eukaryota > Metazoa > Arthropoda > Insecta > Siphonaptera > Pulicidae > Ctenocephalides > Ctenocephalides felis. The sequence goes on along the minus strand of NW_020539725.1, from coordinate 58,301,802 downwards.
ATTATAACTTAGTAACAAATCAGTGATTGTAATTAGAACTGCAACAAATACATAATATACAAACAAATCAGTGTTTAATACAGTCCACAGCTACAAGGGTTAAATTATAACCCAACAACCTGAATTATCGAAAGAGAGTTTTAACAAATTCTATAACTACGTAAGATAAAGTACAGATATGGACGTCACAAACAAATCGGATTTTCTGGCAAAAACAAACTTTTCCTTTGAAAACTTCAAAATAGATAGATATATTTGAGTAAATTGTATGATCAGATTTTATAGTATAAAAAAGTATGTAGTTTATGATTAATTTAATTGGCTTTTCGACCAATTAAAATTCTCAAAATTAATTTGCTAATATTCTTGGGTAAATTAATTGTGATTATTGCGAATGCTTATCGAGTAGGTATTGCATATATTTGGTCTCTAGTACACTCAGAATTGTTCAACATAACATATTGATGGTGCAACTCTTAATACTGCAATTAGCAGCACATACGCGAATGCAGCTTATTGGCAAACTGCACTGCACGGTCGAAATGCACTGCGAACAATAGAATGGGCGTCGGTAAATTTTAAATAATTGGGAGCACCAGGTGGCTTATTAGGAAAATAATTTAGTTTCATAATTGCAAACTTAAAAATAACTGGTTGTGCATGGCATCGAGCCTTAAGACAAATTGCTGAAACTTCCGGTACCAAAAATTAAAATTTTTAAAGAACCTTTAAATTTTTTTGAAAACTTTGAAAATAATGGAATTTTTGAGAATATTGAAATTTTTTAAAAAACTCGATTTTTTTAATCAAAAATCATTTTAGGAAGTTAAAAAAAATAATTTTAGTTTATTGGCAGAATTGTCCATGTTTACTACGCATAACAATTTTAATAGCACTTCCAGAATAAGTTGACTACAACAAGTTTTCGCTATCACTAAAAAGAAATCAATTCGATCAAATTGCAACCTAACAAAAATCTAGTAAAAATAGAATAAGAATCCAGTCAAAGTTTATTAAGAATCCAATCTGATTTTATTACGAATCCAGTCCGAATCTAGTAAGAATCCAGCCCAAGTACAATAAGAAATTAGCCCGAATTTAATAAGAATTCAGCCAGAATTTATTTACAATCTAGCCAGAATTTATTAAAAATCCAGTCCAAATCTATTAAGAATCCAGTACAAATCTATCAAGAATCCAGCCCTAATATAATAAGCATCCAGCCCGAATCCAATAAGAATCTTCTAAATTAGGATCTGGTTGGAATGAAGTAGGATTGAAATTTCAACCTGAACTTTGAAAAATCTTAACTTTTCTAAAGCCAAGTGGATTTCTACTAAATTGCTATCTGATTGTAACATGGTTCTAACGTGGTTCTAACATGATTCTAACTAGCATGATTCTAACATAATGCGAAGATAATTCTAACACGATTCTCAGACATTTTTAACACGATTCTAACAAAATTCTAACAAAATTCGAAGATGATTCTAAACAAATTCTAGCGAAATTCGAAGATGATTCTGGAATGAATATATGGTTGTAATGAAGTAAGATTAAAGTTTGAACCTGATTAGAATATAATTAAAAATTTGAACTCATCTAAAGCCAATTGGATTTCTACTAAATTGCTACCCGATTGTAACATGATTGCAATGTGTTTCTAACATGATGGTACCATGATACTAGCATGATTCTAACAAAATGCGAAGATGATTTTAACAAAATTTGAAGATGATTCTAAAAAAATTCTAACAAAATTCGAAGTTGATCCTAACAAAATTCTAACAAAATTCGAACATTTATCTAACAAAATTCTAACAAAATTTGAAGATGATTCTAACAAAATTCAAAGATAATTTTAACAAAATTTGAAAATGATTCTAAAAAAAATCTAACAAAATTCGAAGATAATTCTAACAAAATCCTAACAAAATTCCAGCAAGATTTTAACACAATTTTAAGATGATTCAAGCAACTTTCCATTATGGTTCTAACTTATAACTTCATTCCGACTTTATTACCATTCTACTATCATTTTTCACCTGGCTCCCAATCTACAATTACTCGACTCGCCCTCGCCCTGTGCAATATTGCAAACTATGTTCATACGCGGCCCTTTGCGTTTATATAAACCAACGGTATCAGCAACTCATAAACCATTGTGAAATTATGTGCGAAATTAATTATATTGCATACATATACAAGGATTCACCGGTCTATACTTAGTAAGGGATAATAACTGATGCTTTTGATATATTGAAAATTATATTACACATAAAGAATTTTGATTCATATTTATGAAATTGAAGCTGTAGCTTTATAAAGAATATACTCGTACTAGAAAGGACTAGAAAGAAAATTTAGAAAGTTTCTATTTGACTTGGTGAGGATCTAGTTAGATTTCGCTTGGCTAGTTTTGAGAATCAAGTTAGAATTAAGTACTTTTTCAACCGGGAATTGGAAAATTTCAGTGCCTATTTAGAATCCAGTTAGAATTTAGTTAGAATCCAGTTAGAATCTAGTGTGGTTATATCAAAAATCCACAGAATCTGAGTATCGCTTGATGATTTTCAAATAGAAGTATTATTTTCAAAAAATAATTATTATTTTATGAAACTGACTATCCCTTCCCATAAGAGCGTCGACTGCATGCTAAATGCATACATGCGGCAAGTTATTACTGTCACTTTAAACTGATCTATCATTGTCGCAATGTACATACCGATATGAATTATTCTACTTGCATATACGTATATTATATGTATGATGAATACAAAACGCTATGTACATATCAAATCGTTAAAGATGTCCAACGTAAATGTGGCTGGCTTCGTGTTCTGAAGTAATTAGTAGGGTTTTTTATGTATTTTTGAGATCTTGAGAACACGAAACTTTTAACTTATTCATTATTAAAATGCAATCTAATTTCATTTGCATTTTGGAATATTATATTCTATTTCAATTGCACTGTAAGTGAAGTTCTATATGCAACTTATTTTATTATATTTGTCTATTAATTTAGCGTTATTTTGCTATTTTCAGTCTCAGCAATAACGCGAAACAATATGAAAGGCAATCTTGTAAAAAGCATTTGTAACGAAATATAGAGAAAAGAAAATTGCCGCCGTCGGCTTTATATTTTTTTATTAAGTTAGGAAAACAATTACAATTATCGCCCTTCCTTGCCGCGAACACCCAACGCGGCATAAAATCGCAACGACCGCGGCTCGTAAAAGCCGCAAATTATAAATTCATAAACCGCCGGTATAGTAAAATACATTTGTACCTACTATAAGGCATGTTTTACACTTCTTAAACAATCTTTTTTTTTGTTTTTAAATTATAATCAAGATACAGTTTCATAAATGTTTCAAAGATTTTGTAAGGTGCACAAGCAAAACTAGTGGTGCATTGCATCGTCTCCGAAGTTCTTAAATGAAGCTACTAATAATTTTTTGTCTCACAAATTACTTTTGTTACTTCAATTCATGCCTATATCCCTTTTTATGGAAAAATCTAGAAATTCACAACCACAAAACAAATCAACTAGAGAAAAATCATTAGCCGTCATAAGTAACCTAGTCTTAAATAACATCGAAGAGCTATGGAATCGAGTGGGTAAGATGAATCTTGTACCAAAAATTAATAATTTTCAAAAATTTTCAATTTTAATTGAGCACGTCTCGCCATCAATAGGAATCGAGTGATTTCTGAATTACTCTAATCGGTTGATCCGTGCTTTCAAAACCGTTAACAAAATTTTGTTTCCAAACATACATATATACACATACTTTTATTTTTCTATGGTATGCCAGAATGTTCGAAAACCTTTGACATGTGAAGTTATGCAGAAAAAAATTGAATTAAAATTAAATTAAAAATTAATTTACTACAGTTCAGTTTTGTATCTGAAGATTTAACAAGTGTGAACTGCCTGCTTTTTGCCCAGTAAAAACTGCCAAGCAATTTTTACATCAGTTTAATTACCCGACATGGGGTGAACAAAAAATACAAAGAAACGGTAATGCAATTTTAAATATTCTGCTTCTTTCAAATGTTCTTTACAATTGTATTCAATCATGAAAAATACGTAGAGCTAGAAACAATCAAAATTTAAATCATATAAATCATTTGATGCCATAATGTCATAAATATCATTAATAAATAAATTATCTATTGATGTCAATAACAGAACTAAGAAATTAGGACAAGGAGAAAATTAAGATTTATTCTGAATTTATTAAAAAAATGTAAATGCGATTGATAGTTTTTCCAAAGTACGAAAACAAAGCAATTTTTTTTCAAATTTTGATATTTTTTACTATTTTAAATATACCCATCATTATTTTTAAATTGGTGCTGCCACGAGCAAATGAATACAGAGAAGTTCTGGGTAATAATTTTCTTTATTTTATCACATCAAAAAATATGGGCAGTTTCACAATAAAAACTCATTATATTATTCAAAACATAATAACTAAAATCATATAAAATTATTTCTGAAAATAACTGGTATAACGAAGTGAATTATTAATATGATTTATGCTCTTTCATGAAAGTGAATGCAGAATATAAAGTAGATTATTAAAACACGACATAAAAATCCTGCATGTACAATTCGTTGTACTATTTATCGTCGTAAAATGGAAACATTAAAAAGCTGTTTTGTAATAAAAAACATTTACATGTAAGCAAATGAACGTCAAATCTTGACGCATGACGCAAATATGCAATTTAAAAGTTACAATGGGGTTTATGGTCTTGGAATAAAAGTTGATGTATAAATATGCGGATTTCGTGAAAAATATTAAGTTTATTTTTTTATTTTGTATTAATCATGCTCACGACGGATTTGAATACAACGGTACAGGCTGAGTTTAAAAACAAGTTGAAATTTTCAAGATCCGTGGGGAATGTAAATCAATTGCAAATTTACTGTTTTGATTTTCATACGAAATAGGAAAAAAAATATTTTTAACTTTTACAAGAAGAAATTTACAAGAAAATCCTATTTTTGCTTTCTCGACGTTTCTCGTCATATTAATTTGTTCGACACTAGAATAGTCCATTTTATCAACTTTTGTCACTTCAATTCATGTCAATGTCCTTTTTCATGCAAAGTACTAAAAATTCTCAATCACCTAACTAATCTAGAGAAAAAACAGCCGTCATAAGTAATCTAGTCTTTTCCTTCGGTGTATCGTTACTATGTCGGTTAGTTTTGCTCTAAAGTTGCACATGAGCATAAATTTACCATACAAAGTGTGCCCGAGGGAAGCTCTAAGGAAGCCAGTACCTTCAATATTCGGCAATGAAGGGATTGCTAGTTATCCACATGCCAATGCTGTCGTAAACCCTCCTCTGACCGATATGAACTAGTTGTAGTTATAGTTTATATTCAATATTATATCCAGAAATATGATGATCAAGAGGTAGATGACTCAAATTTCGATTATGACGGTGCTTGGAAGTTTTGGCAGGTAGATTGAAGGTCAATAATCGATAGCAGAGTTCGTCAATAGTTGAGGTAATTGTCTCATCAGTAATTGAGGTAACATTAGTAGTGTCCAAGGTGGGTATTAAATCTAAAACTTTTTATTGAAAGCCTTTATCTAAATAAGAGAGTTTATCTACAAATATATAAAAATAAGTCGGGTTTTTCTTCCTGACGATATAACATCAGAACGCACGAACCGATTTTGAAAATTTTGCATTCGTTGGAAATGTCTCGGGCTCCGCAAGGTTCATAGCTAAGAAAATAAATAGCTAAGTGGTGCATGGCATCGTGCCTTAATGCAAATTGCTGGAACTTCACGCACCGTAATTAAAAATCCGAGTAATGACATTGGTGAGAATTATCAGAATTACGCCTGGTTAGGTCAACGGGCAATTCTTGCCGCAAAGAATAATGATGTACGCGCACTGAATTTCACCATTCAATCAAAAATTGCTGGCGATTTAGTGACATGCCAATGATTCCGACTGGTCTTCCGTTTGGCTTTAAACGATTGCAATTTCCAGTTCGCCTTGCGTTTGCAATGACAATTAACATGTCGCAAGGCCAATCGCTTAGTGTTTGCGGGATAAATTTCAAATAGATTATTTAGAAAATCATTGTTTTTTATATGAGCAGTTATATGTTGCCTGTTCACGAGTTGGGAAAGTATCCGCTTTGTTTGTGTTAACGTCAGACCAAAAAACAAAAAATGTGGTTTACCAAAGAGCACATCAATGAAACGGATAATTTGCGGATTCACTTTCATTTACTTAGAAAAGTTTAACTAAAAAATACTTTATTTTTGTAATCGAAATAAATTCATTACTGTTGTGTAATAGAATCAAATTTTTCCTTTTCAAATATAAAACAAACAAAAAATTTCTTCATCTTTCTCACGAAACCATCTGGTACTTAGTACCATTTATTTAAGTTAATAAACACAATTATGTATGAAATGGATACAAAACACTCAGAAATCTAGCAATATTATCACATCTCTTTCAGAATTTAATTCAAAGCCAGTAAAGCGTGCTCGAGATGAATTTCATATCTGCTTCATCGTACTCAGTCAGTTATTTACAAGTAAACTGAATATTTATCTACGAATAGGAGTAAAGCGATCGAGCTAGGGTTTTGCCTTTTATGCGGGTATATCATATCGTGATATATTTCCAATAACCGTAAAATATATAGACTCTATTCGCAGACTTGTAAGATAGGGCATGGAATCGGTATTTCAATATTTCATAGAGATATTCCCACCACCAAGGGAAGGAAACAGATAGAGGAAGTAGCCGCAGGTCGAACGAGTTTTATTTGAAGAGATACTTGCTGTGAAGGTTTGATCTTTGATTATTTTAGCGATTTTTAAAGAACTATAATTGCTAATGCTATGTTACGGGTCTATTTTCGTATCAATTTGTGGCGTATTCGAAAGCTATGTGTATTATCTATGAGACATCAGAAAAATGCACTTATGATGAATGTTATGAAGCTGGTGCATTTTTTAGATTTATGGGCCGATTCTGCCACACAACAGACCAATGTTATGGCAAGGCCATGTTACGCTACAACTTCCATACATTATGCTACTGAATCATACTGAATATTGTAAAAATGTCATGTATTTGCTGTGCATTCAGGAGTTTTACACATAAACTGCAACGTCACTTGTATGTTATGAAGCTGGGTCAGAAAGACCCTCTTATCTAAAATTGTTTTTTTGATATGTGTGCGGTTTCTAGGTTAGTTATGATAACCTGAGGAAAACGCCTGACTACACAGCAACCACATGGCTGTAATTATAATCATACATAAAAAAACTGTATTCAGCGCCAATAAACACTAATTTCTCCAACAATAGATTATTCAAATTTAGTTCGTTCCGTCGGTGTATTAAAAATCAGTTAATTTTTTCCCCGATTGTCACCGTTAAAACGAAGCGGAAGATAAACGCGTGCAATTATTTCGCCTTCGTTATATATTTCTGGTTACGTAATTATCTTTGCATAAATTTATTTGAATTATTCATGTTTTGTAATGACTGAATATTAATCTAACCTTTTTGCTTTAAACGCCGCGAACTCATTTTGTACGACTTGTACGCATCGCTCGTTCGTCTAATAAATTAAGAGGAACGAGAAAAACGTTCATTTTCAATTAGGTATCTCTGTAAGGTAGAAACAATAATGTTAAACCATAAAAAATAATCCATATTTGACATAAAAAAATATTCAATGCGATTTTTAATTGATATCTTTCAAACTGCATGTAATGATACCTCAAATTGTATTAACCAAAATTTAATTTATTTAAGAGGCACAACTAGCGTAACCGCCTAACAAAAGATGATTTTTGAGAATTTATATTAAAAAAAATACTTTATCAATCATTTCAAAATTTTAAGAATATATTAACACATGTTTTAAGAATATATGGTAAAATTTTTGAAGAAAAAAATTCAATATTTTTTAAGTTATCGTCGATCTCCAACGACGCGAAAAAAAATGCTCTTCACTGCTGCAGTGATTCCTTTTACGTGGATGAAATCTAAAAAAAATTCTCGTTTGACTAGATAATTTTGTCTGTAAAATGACCTACGATAAAAAAAATCAAAAATTGACAAATTGGCGGCGTTTTAAAAAAATGTCGAATTTTACCCAAAATTTTGGTCGTTTTTGGACTGCCAAAATTCGATTTTAGATCCGATCAAAAAATCGATAGTTTATTTTACGGAGAACTAGATATAGAACATGTAAAAAAATTGATAGTGATCGGATCATTTCTTTTTGAGTAATCGCTGCAGCAATTCGTTATACTATATAGTATATATATTAGGGTGGTCCTTAATATGGACATTTTCGAATTTCCTTGCTCCCATATATAATTACTCTTTAAATGGCTGTGACTCAAAAACTATTTAAGATATTGATTAAAAAATTTGGTATGTTATTTTTAAAGGTATAAGTTATCGATATGTAAAAAAATTGAAAATTAGGTTTTTGAAAATTTCACACAGGCGTGCCCCTTAACAATTTTATTCTATTTTGAGTTTTTCATATTTTATTAATTTTTTAGGTTGGTTAGTAGCCGTCGTTTCTGAATTTTGAATCTAAGTAAGTGACTAAGAGAGAATCTGCCTGAAGTTTAAGTATCAAAACCGACTGGCAATAATATTTGTAATTACGCAATACATTTTAACAACTTAGAATTCTGTATAAGATTTTACAAAATATCGAATAAAATTACTTATTCGATTTTCACTTGGTTTTTATTATTTTCTAACTAGATTCTTATTGGTTTCTATAAAAACCAGTTTACTAAAATTTTGTTAGTATATCACTGAATTCTTATTAGATTCAAACTTGATTATCATAAATACTAAAAAAAATATTTAAGTGCATTCCAACTAAATTGTTACTCGATTCTAACCAAATTCCGAATAGATTCGAATTTAGTACTACAATTAGAATATTTCCGAGATTATTCTGAAATCTTGCTGAAATCTTATTAAAGTAATATTTAGTACTAGTGCTATATAAATTAATTGAAATTTGTATTTATTTTGAATGATCTGTGTTTTGAGGTCATACGAACACGTGTATTAATTATTTCATACAGATTATATAATTAGCACTATTATATTATAATTACAAATATTATGAATGTGTTTGACAGAGATCAATTAGAAATCGTATTGATTAGTGTTTAGTAAAAGCGAAAACTTTATCTTTAGTATAAACAAATAAAATTTTCATCTAAACAGCTCAATCTGAATTGCAGTTGATTAAGTGATTTAGTACTATCATAGGAATTTTTATACAAAACTTACACTTAGTTTTGATTTTAAACATCAACTGTTGTAATAGGAATCAATTGAAAATTTGAGAGAAAGATAAACCTATAATCGATAATTTGGAAAATACATTGATTATGACTTCTACAAATTGCCACAAAACTTATAGGCGACTGTAAAGGATAATTTTTAATTTAAGCTCAGGGAAAATCGTCAATCCAAAACAATGGAATAGTATTATAATTATTTGGTTAAGATATACATCATAATTATAAGGATAAGAAATTCGTGTCACAACCGTACCCATAAAATTTGTCACAGCAGTACCCAAAGCGTTAAGAAGAA